>NW_027135969.1:0-50743 GCF_039906515.1 Pseudorca crassidens | reverse complement strand
AGTGGTCTAGCACCCAAGGTTCCATAAAAGAGCATGACCAAGGCTCACTGGAGCCCAGACTTCCAAAAAAGAAGGCCCCTGAGCACAGCATGGCACCACCGCAGCCCAAACCGTGGGCCTCGAGGGTAGGCCAGACTCCCCACGCAGAGTTCACACCATTCGACAGATGCCCACAGCAGACCACATGGCAATATGAGAAGGAAGTTCTGATTGTGGAATCTCTGAATTTTGAGATTTAAAGAAAAACATCTGTTTTCGCGGGATGGTTAAAACAGTTCTACCAAGGAGTAAAGAGAGGGCATCTCAAGGCCCCTTCTGGACTAAGAATTTAATGCCTACTTATTGAGAAATGCTCGTGCATTTGCTCAGCCCTACGTCAAGATGAAGTTCTCTGTGCCCTAGAAGCTTAGGTTCTAAAAAGGCCACAGAAATGGGTGAGACCTAAAAAATGCCAGAACAATGCAACGGCCTTAATCAGACTGTCTTTGCTTTGCCTTGCTTACAAGTCACTGACTTGAAACTGAATATGGTGTCATGTCTTTATGTTTCTTGAAGCTTTTTTTTTTTTTTTTTTACAAAAGATCATATAAAGATTTTCTAACATGGTAAGACTTTTATATTGTATTTTTCTTAAACTGGAGTGTGGTACATTTACCCTCCATCAGATGATTGCTTATAACTCACCTTGCTTTATTAAGAATACCGCTAGAGGCTTCTATGTCCCTACTAAAAAAAAATACATTTTCAGGCCCATTCAAACCAACGAAAATCCAAGATTTCAGAGCACAAGATAATGAAAATTCTCTCTATCCGTGTCTTTTACTACTTTTAATCTGTTAACAGTCCCTAAGTGTCTCAGATGAAAGGTACTGTCGCGGGAATTGACATCGTTAACAGCATTCCATACAGGTAAGTCTTGATTGTTCCAATTTCTCAAAAAGTTGGACACATTTACCGCCTCTATGACATCTCTAGGGTGTGTGGAAGAAATAAAAAAGAGGCCTGTACAATGTATTTCTCAAAATATACACACAAATAGTTTGCACATACAAACAGGGAAACCTTATAAATAATGTATGGGGAGCAAAGTATCGTCGGTAACGGAACTACTCATTTCGAAAGACAACACTGTCACCAAGTGTCCCCTCACCAAAACTGACTGGGAACTTTTAGGGGCCACCAAACCAGAGGTGGAGATTTTTAGGCACATTCTTGCCAGAAAGGAGAGCCTAGGGCTTAAACCACTCAACTTGTTGGCACGAATGCCAGGGCAACCCAAGCAAGTGGATATACAAGCCTACGTAACGCTTGGAAGTAGGAAGCTTTGGGGGACTACACCTGGACTGGTACTGGCCTCCCTCCCCAAAGGGACAAGGAGAGCAGAAACCTGGATGGAGTCAAGAGAGAGAAAAAAGAAAGGCAAGGCTGGGTATGGAGCAACGTGTGGATCCAGGAACATGTGTCTCAGAACTGCCGGGGCTCTGCAGACCAGCTGCATCCCCATTCTCCTTGACCCTCATTGGTATAATGAACTCAGGGTGGGCGCATCCCGGCTGCCAAGTCACTTCCACCTGTCCATGGAGTTGACAGTTACTTGCTCACAGTGAACCAACCTCTCTGGACCTAACAGCCACTGCAGGAGGCGGTAGTGGAGAACAAGGTGACGACAACGACCAGATGCGAAAGAGGAAGAGACGTCCAGTGGACCGACTGGGTGGACTGATGGTGTGGGGTTAAGTCTGCAGAGCTAAAGGGCCCAGAGGTAGAAAAGGGAAGGGGAACCATGAGGATATGGTCAAGCCCCATCGTATGGATAGTTCATCCATATGTTGTATGCAAATTCCATTCAATTTGCTCTGAGTGAACAAGAGAGAACAAAATTATCCTTTAAACCATGTCAGTGACTTTATTTACCATCTCATTTGATGAGCTCATAGCCCAGGGTCAGAGGGAAATGGGAGCTGTGAGTCTGCCATCTCTCAGGAAGTCTCAGGCCTCAGAGGCCCCTCAGAGCCAAACTACCTCACCTTTTGCACTTTTCAAGCAACGTTATTCCTAAGCGCGAGTCACCCTCTTCATCAGGTTCTCCAAGAAACAGCAATCTCTCCCAATGAGAGAGGAAAAATGGGCTACTTTGGCTTGCTGAGGCACAATAGGTAGTTCTCCAAAATGGTACCTGCCTGGGGCATTTTTCAAGAAAATTAAGCATCAGTGGTGATTTGTTTGTCTTCACATAACGTATGACCCAGATGTGCTGAGAAATAAGAAAAGGACGAACGAATCAAGGGCAGCTGATCCAAGGAGGCAAGGGGCAACTTCCACAGCCTACGTGGAAAGCTAGAGGGAGGGACCATCCAGCTGGTGGGAGCTGAAGACAGGGGCCAGTCCTCCTTGGGCTCGGGATGCCACCCCCTCTTCCTACATCTTCACGCTCTCCTTCTCTTTTGGCCCCTCCCAGCCATATTAAAGAGCCACAAGGAAATGCTCTCCTCCATTCCATTCTCCTGTCCTCCTATCCACCCCTCCCTTCTTTCCCTGTGCCATCAATTTCTTGACTTGCCCCCCATTTCTCCCCCCCCATCTACACTGCGATCTGGTTTCTGCCCCACTACTCTCGTGAAACTGATCTCCTTGAAGCCCCCAATGATTTCTCCGTTGACAAGTCCAGGGGACTACTTCTCAATCCTTATCTTTGTGACCGCCAAGCCGAGTTAGATCTTAAACAACGTCTCTGTCTTGAAAATCTCTTCCCTTGGCTTCCGCGCCACCTTTCCTTTTCTTTTCATGAGACTGATCACAACCAGTGCTGCAGATTCCATCGAATTAAGGAATGCTGTTGCCTACATGTGTGAATGCGCTGTGAGTAAAGTACTGAAGTAGAGGACACCTAAAGTGAAACGTCTTCATGAATGTCCACGTGGCTGAGCAGCAAGTTAACCTTTCATACATGTGCTAAAGAAGAAGAGTTGGGTTTTACTTTATTTACTTTTCCCTGGACTGTGTTGAATGACTATCATCTACAAGTTCAGCCTACTTTTTGCTGAGGATTAATGCACTGGGAGAGCTGAGAGAAAACTGAACAATAGAGCTGTCTTTTTCTTGACCAGTTCACCTTAGTTTCCCAAACTCTAAGTCTTTCCCGAATTCTTTCTCCTTTTTATTGTAGTAAAATGAACATAACACAAAATTCACCATTTGGATCATTTTACAAGTCACTGTACCATTCAGTGGAATTTACTACTGTCACAATGTTGTGCAACTATCACCACTGCCGAGCTGCAAAACATCTTCATCAACCAAGAGGAAACCTACACCCACTTTAAGGAGTCATTCCCTATTTCCCTCTCTTCCAAACCCCTGGCAACCACTGATGTAGAATCTTTTCTGTGTGTATGGATTTGCCACTGCTGGACATTTCATATAAATGGAACCATACAGTATGTAGCCTTTCATGCCTGACTCCTTTCCCTTAGTTGCATCCATCATGTAGCACGTATCAGAAATCCACTCACTGTTATGGCTGAATCCTTCATACCCTTTGAATACAAAATTAAAAATACGTTGAGAGTGAAGCTCTGTTTTAATGGCACATCTATTAGGCCAATTCATTGAAAGAGGCTGAAGATGGAGATATTGTTGTGAAATGATAATCGTTGAGAAGCCTCAGCCAATTCGATAATGAAAAGTTTGGGAAATGTTGCAAAAAATTATCTGCTTTATATTAAAAGCCTATTAAACAAGGATGCAGGAGATTGTCTTTTTCTTGCAGGTAACTTAAATGAGGCAGAAAGAAATAACTGCCCTTTAAAACACATTTTGAAAGGATTCTCTTTATTCTTAATAGACGAATGGGAGTACAGGAAGTTCACATCCAATATGGACTCCCTGTCCAAACACTGTTTATCGTTCTAGCCACCACTATCGAATTATATTTCTTGAGGGTAAGGCAGCTCAATTCCTGCATATTACTTTCTAAAATTCATCCATCAAATCCATTAATACAGTATAAACAAGAGTTGTTCATGTTTAAGTGCACTTCAAATTTCAGGTATAAAGAACCCCCAGTAAGAAAAAGAATCCTATATCTCTTGCCAGAATGTGGTCAGCTCTGGGGTGCTCTGCTAGCTGAAAGACACATTCATTATTAAGAGGATAGAGGCTGTTTAAGAGGGATGAGAGCCAAAAAGTTTTAACTACATATATGTGTTAAGAACAGTGCTAGGTTATCTCATATTCTATATCAGTCAAGGCTCACCATTTTACAGACGTGAAAAGCAAAGTTAAAAGTGTATTAGTAGGGCTTCCCTGTTGGCGCAGTGGTTAAGGATCCACCTGCCAGTGCACGGGACACACGTTTGAGCCCTGGT
The DNA here is from genome assembly GCF_039906515.1 of Pseudorca crassidens. Taxonomy (NCBI): domain Eukaryota; kingdom Metazoa; phylum Chordata; class Mammalia; order Artiodactyla; family Delphinidae; genus Pseudorca; species Pseudorca crassidens. The sequence goes on along the minus strand of NW_027135969.1, from coordinate 46,376 downwards.
CCGGGAAGATCCCACATGCCGCGGAGCAACTAAGACCATGTGCCACAACTACTGAGCCTGCGTGCTAGAGCCCGTGAACCACAACTACTGAAGCCCACGCACCTAGACCCCGTGCTCAGCAACAACGAGAAGCCACCACAATGAGAAGCCCGCGTACTGCAACAAAGAGTAGCCCCCGCTCACCGCAACTAGGGAAAGCCCGTGCACAGCAACGAAGAGCCTAGGCAGCCAAAGATAAATAATTAAATACGTCTATTTTAAAAAAAAGTGTTTCAGTAACTTACTAAAAGACACGCAATCAGTAAACGTGAGCAGGAATTCAATCCCAAATCTGTCACACTGAAGTTTAAGCTAATACTTGAGATTAATAAAAACAGCACTAAATTAAAAGTTCAGAGATATTTTTTATTTCATACTTTCACTAATGCTCTTTGGAGATAAATCATTTCATTTATATGGGCCTTAGTTTTCACAACTGTAATAGTTGGAAGCTTGACTAGATGATCTGTATGTCGTCTTCCAATTCTAAAATGTTCCACTAATTTGGATTGCTACAATAATTGCCCTTGCAATACGTGCGTGCTGCCACCAAGTAGCAGTAGAGACTACTAGTTCCTTTTTTATCCCTAGTGGGGGTGCATTTTCACAGCACACTTATCCGTCAATAGTACAACCTGTTAGTAGAACTATAAGATAACAAAATAATCTGGTATTCTTTCCTGTAAAAGAGAAGCTTTACATTGTGTCTGTGAATCGTACCAGAATCACCTGTAGGTTTTTAAATAAGGAGGAAATCCTGAACCCATTGAATGAGAATCCTCAGAGACAGGACTTGGGCATCTGGAATTTTGGGCTCCCATCACTTGTATATTTTATTTCATTTTATTTTTGCCTATGTACAATATTTGTCACCTCCTTTTGAATCTTTAAAAGTTTCTTTTTGTTTTAAATTTTAGAATATTCCATAATCTTCACCTACTTTTCATAAGGTGTTACCTGTTATGTTTATTCGATCTTGTGCTTCTCCTGGTTAAGACTTCTTTCTTTCCTTTTTTTTTTTTCGGGGCCCTGCCTCATGTCTTGCAGGATCTTAGTTCCCTGACCTGGGATTGGACCCCAGGGCCCCAGCAGTGAAAGCACCATGTTCTAAACACTGGACCACCAGGGAAGTCCCAAGATTTCAGTTTTAAATGACTTTTCTCCCACTCTAATTCATTCCTGGGATCAGTTTCACATTTGGACATTAAAGCAACCTTGCATTGCCAGAATAAAGCTACTTTGATTCTGATATATGATTGTTTTACATACCATGGATGTAGTTTGTGCTTCTCTTTACACATTTTGCATGCATGTTCAAAGGAGAAACTGGCTTGTGATTCTATTCTTGTAATATTCTTTATAGATTTTTTTAAGATTCTATACTTTATGTATTATTTATTTATTTTTGGCTGCATTGGGTCTTCATTGCTGCATGCGAGCTTTCTCTAGTTTCGGCGAGCGGGGGTCTATCCTCTGTTGCGGTGAGTGGGCTTCTCATTGCAGCCTTCTGACCCCATGGGCTTCTGACCCCATTCGTCGGTGCTACTTCAGTTCCTTACCCCTTCCCTTCTGACCCTGGGCGGTGAAATCCTCTTTCTGCGGCTGGCCTGCGGCAGAAAGTCAATGAGGCAAGAGTAGGCTTGGAGTATCCAAGGAGCAGAAAGGATGTCAGCGTGTGGAAAACAGAGCGAGCAAATTGGAGAGGAGAAGGAAACAGTCAGAGAGGAAACAGACACCCAGATTTCTAGGTCTGTGGAGGCACTCTGAGGACTTTGCATTTTCTGTGAAGAAGCCATGGAAGAAATTTGCGTGACATGATCTGACTTATGTTTTAACAAGATCTCTCTGGATGCCACGCTGATTAGAGACTGTAGGAGAGCAAGGACAAGCCCCAGAAGACCAACAGTTGATTCAAAGAACTGATTACTCGAACATGGTCCCCCTCCTCAGTGAAGACGCAGAGCAGGAATTGGCAAATAATGGCCACGAATCAAATCAGGCTCTCAGCCTGGATCTGGGGGACTGTGAGCTAATAATGGTTCTCACGTTTAGAAAGCTTGTTGAAGAGGAAAGAGGAGGAGAAGCTACAGAAACTGTATATGGCCCACAAAGCCTAAGATATTTAAAATCCAGAAAATGCTTTCCAACACCTGACGTAAAGCATGTGGCTGGTAGGAGGTCCTCAACCAAATTTGGAAGAGGAATACATGAGTCAGTTAGTTCCTGAAAACACTGTAAAGTGATAGGTGTCAAGAAACATTTACCCCTTCACCCTTAACCTTCACAAATGATGCCAGTTCCATTGAGCTGTTGAAAAATACATTCTGGCTTTCAAAAAAATAACCCAGAGGGCATTTTCTCACATAGGCAAGGTCATAAACAACTGTCAAGTGAAGCTGAAATAGCAACAAATCAAATAATAACAAAAAACATTTTTACAGATTTTTAAATCTTACAAAGCATTTTCATGTTCATTATCTAATTTAATCCTCAAATCAACGTCATGAGATAGTTATAATTTCCCCATTAGAAGTGACCACATAGGAAATCCTTAGTGATTGCTCAAGAAAAGCTGAAATCTTGAGTGTTACATCTATTAATGCCACGGTTGGGTGTTTTCCCATGGGAACATTGGATGCTAAAATCCACAGGGATTTTCAGCTCAAGATGGCAGACTAGGAAATATATTTACTTTCTGTTCCTCCTGAAACCATATCTAAATAAAACTGTAGAAATACCAAAATTAATCAACCAATAAAAGCCAAGATATTTTGGAAGTCATCAACCACAGAAAGATTTCAACACATTTCGAGAAGGCAAACAATGAAATGGAGGAGCCATGAATAAAATAATGAAGAAAAAAAGGCTGAGCCTAAGTAAGGTCTGCACAAAGTCACTCAGCTTTTGCTGAGCTCTGGTTATAGTCAAGGGCAGAGGAAAGAAGAGGGGCTGAAAACAAGGAGACAAACGTCATTTTAGGAAAAACACTTCATTTAATGAGCTCCAGGGAACACTCAGCCTGCTGCCATACTAACTCATGAATTACAATGGATTGTTGGTAAGCAAGACAAGAAAACAGGGAAGAAACAAAAGAAACAAAAATCAAGACACTGTTTCTAACTGAACTCTTCTCAAATGAGATCGAGGAATTATGGTTCAATGCCACAGCTGTAAATCATTTCTGCTCTTGGAGAGGTTACAAAGGGCTTATAATATTTCCCTTTTTTTAGACAGAATTTAGGTCTGAGCAAAAGCTTTTGTGTCCTCCAACCCCAAAATTTATTGGGGATGGAAGCCCAGATTTGCTGGGACATACCATAAAAAGAATCTCATGAGCAGAGGGTCAAACTGATTTTGGAATATATGAATTATGCCCAGTGTGAGTTTCAACAGGTTTTTATATATATATATATATATATATACATTTTTACTGATCTATATGATTTTGGGTTCTGAAACTTCTACATGTCTCATGCGTGATACATAACAGACAATGTCAGCCCCAGGAGGGAGAAAACACTCCAATGAAGCAAGCCAAAGAAACAAGTTTTAAGCAAGGTCAAGTGATGTGTGGACCAGGATTGTTCAATTCCTACCTGTCATGCTGAAGCTTCCAGCTCCTGAATAACAACACATGCTTCCCTTGTCCTAGACAGCCAAGAGTACGTCTCCTCCCTTGGGCATAAGAATCCCTAGAGTTACATATGTGTAGTAAAGAGTGGACCCAGCTGTCATACTCACAATGACCAAATTGTGTTGATCGTACTTTATACCAATACATCGCTCCACGCTGAAGTTGCAATAAATGATATATTTGCTTTCTAGACATGAATGAGACGCCTTACTGGATATACTCCAGGAAGGCCAGAGAAGCTGGCTTCTAATCCATACGGAACAATTCACTGGTGAATTTCTTTCAGGATAGCCCATGATTTATCTAGAATATCATCTTTACATATCTGGATCCTTCAAACTAGACAAAGGGAAAATACGGGCTTCAAGCCTCAATTAGAAATATGGAATGGTGCCATGCTGACAACTGGTGGTCCCTGACCTGTATCTTCTGAGATTAGAACACAGTGTGGTGGATGACCAATTCAGGCGTTGAACAAAAGAAGACCTCCTACAGGGCAGTGTAGCTGTTTGTTACAGGTATGGCACTTAGGGTTAAGTACCATAAGGACTACAAGGAAAAAAAAAAAACAAGTAACACATGAAGCATATACGATAAGGAGGCACCACAGTCCAGAGCACAAGCTCTGGAACCACACAGGCTTGGATCGAATCCCGGCTAAGCCACTACCATCTATATACCCTGAAGGACAGGCCAAGGTTTAAATGTTCTTTTACCAAATTGCAAAAAAGAAGTGAAGAAAGAACCTATCTGCCAGGAAGGGACATCGTGGGGTGCAGCATCCAGTCGGATCAGGGCTCTGCATCTCCTGCTCAGAAACCTTGGCCACCTGGCTCATGGTGATGCTGGCAGCTGAGCAGCCCTGGAGAAGGTGATCCTGTCTCCAGATCTCGCAGAGGAGCTGGGGAGGTCTCCGGACGAGGTGGCCCACAGCCTGGTAAGCTCTGGCTGCCTCCTGCCCTCAGGTCTGAGCAGGCTCTGGCCTCTGGGCCCCGTGGTGGGGAAGGCCTGGCCGATACATACGCAGGGCTGAGGGGCCTGCAGAGCCAGTCCCCAGGCAGGGTGAGCTCTGGAGGAGGCTTCCACAGTCTCCAACAGTCTCCGCATGGTGGCCCAGCTGGTGCCAAACACCTGCCACCCACAGCCAGACGTCCCAGCCACTAGAAAGTCCAGAAGGGGCCCCTCCCTTTGCCTTTGGGCTGGGGTTAAGCCACCAGCTGGGCTTGCATGTGACCCCTGCCTCACCCCCTGCCCCGCCCGCTCCTTCTCTGTGACACTTACAATGGATATGTCATAAAGCCAGGCAGAGCCAGTGCTATAAATTCAGAGGAGTTAGAATCTAGGAAGAGCCTCTCCCACTTTCACTCTCTGCTCTCAGATCAGGCAGGCAGTACCTCTAATATGGAAGCTATGGACACCACACCTCCTTCACACGCTGTCCTCTTCCATTCTGCTCCTGTTTTCCCCAGCACCCCATTCACTGCTTTGGCGGGCATCGGTGCTTCAGCAGGAAGCACGTCAGACCCCGAACCTATGGACACCACACCTCCTTCACACGCTGTCATCTTCCATTCTGCTCCTGTTTTCCCCAGCACCCCATTCACTGCTTTGGCGGGCATCGGTGCTTCAGCAGGAAGCACGTCAGACCCCGAACCTATGGACACCACACCTCCTTCACACGCTGTCATCTTCCATTCTGCTCCTGTTTTCCCCAGCACCCCATTCACTGCTTTGGCGGGCATCGGAGCTTCAGCAGGAAGCACGTCAGACCCCGAACCTATGGACACCACACCTCCTTCACACGCTGTCATCTTCCATTCTGCTCCTGTTTTCCCCAACTCCAGCCTGAGAATGTGCCGAGGCCTGTAGCCTAGTTACGCCAGCTCAGAACAATGATGAGCACACCTCTTTCCAATCACCTTTCCTCACGCTCCCCATGCCTCATACTGCCCTGCTTCTTTACTCTTTATCCCACAGATACCCAAAGCCCCTTGCCTTTGGGGAGGCGCATTTGAGACCTATTGTCACGTCACGTCCTCGCTTGGCTGCCCTGTGAATAAACCTCCTCTTTGCTGCAAACCTCAGCATTTCAGTGTTTTGGCTTGCTGCGCCTCAGACAGAATGGTTGGGAGCAGTGGTACAGGACCCTTGCATGTGAGGGAAGCTGGTTCCTAGTAGTCACGTTGCGGATGTTTTCTCCTCTCGGGTGGGGGTGCGGCAGACATCCTGCTCTTCCGGAAAGGGAGAAACGCAGGTGCCAAACCCTTGCCCTCAGCGTCACCGTCACCTAGGAGCTTGTTAGAAGCACAGAATCCAGGCCCCACCCAGAACTACTGAATACCAGCCCGCATTTAACAAGATCCACAAGAGAGGCATACCCGTATTAAAGTTGGAGAGGCACCAAGCTGTCATCGTCTTCTCCGCAGCTAATGAAAACGAAGCAAAGATTCATCCCGAGCCGACTCTGCCTCAGTCACCTGGATATCACATGAGCTCATTTAATCCTCCCCAGAACCTGCAAATGAGACTGAGGGTCAGAGTGGTCTAGCACCCAAGGTTCCATAAAAGAGCATGACCAAGGCTCACTGGAGCCCAGACTTCCAAAAAAGAAGGCCCCTGAGCACAGCATGGCACCACCGCAGCCCAAACCGTGGGCCTCGAGGGTAGGCCAGACTCCCCACGCAGAGTTCACACCATTCGACAGATGCCCACAGCAGACCACATGGCAATATGAGAAGGAAGTTCTGATTGTGGAATCTCTGAATTTTGAGATTTAAAGAAAAACATCTGTTTTCGCGGGATGGTTAAAACAGTTCTACCAAGGAGTAAAGAGAGGGCATCTCAAGGCCCCTTCTGGACTAAGAATTTAATGCCTACTTATTGAGAAATGCTCGTGCATTTGCTCAGCCCTACGTCAAGATGAAGTTCTCTGTGCCCTAGAAGCTTAGGTTCTAAAAAGGCCACAGAAATGGGTGAGACCTAAAAAATGCCAGAACAATGCAACGGCCTTAATCAGACTGTCTTTGCTTTGCCTTGCTTACAAGTCACTGACTTGAAACTGAATATGGTGTCATGTCTTTATGTTTCTTGAAGCTTTTTTTTTTTTTTTTTTACAAAAGATCATATAAAGATTTTCTAACATGGTAAGACTTTTATATTGTATTTTTCTTAAACTGGAGTGTGGTACATTTACCCTCCATCAGATGATTGCTTATAACTCACCTTGCTTTATTAAGAATACCGCTAGAGGCTTCTATGTCCCTACTAAAAAAAAATACATTTTCAGGCCCATTCAAACCAACGAAAATCCAAGATTTCAGAGCACAAGATAATGAAAATTCTCTCTATCCGTGTCTTTTACTACTTTTAATCTGTTAACAGTCCCTAAGTGTCTCAGATGAAAGGTACTGTCGCGGGAATTGACATCGTTAACAGCATTCCATACAGGTAAGTCTTGATTGTTCCAATTTCTCAAAAAGTTGGACACATTTACCGCCTCTATGACATCTCTAGGGTGTGTGGAAGAAATAAAAAAGAGGCCTGTACAATGTATTTCTCAAAATATACACACAAATAGTTTGCACATACAAACAGGGAAACCTTATAAATAATGTATGGGGAGCAAAGTATCGTCGGTAACGGAACTACTCATTTCGAAAGACAACACTGTCACCAAGTGTCCCCTCACCAAAACTGACTGGGAACTTTTAGGGGCCACCAAACCAGAGGTGGAGATTTTTAGGCACATTCTTGCCAGAAAGGAGAGCCTAGGGCTTAAACCACTCAACTTGTTGGCACGAATGCCAGGGCAACCCAAGCAAGTGGATATACAAGCCTACGTAACGCTTGGAAGTAGGAAGCTTTGGGGGACTACACCTGGACTGGTACTGGCCTCCCTCCCCAAAGGGACAAGGAGAGCAGAAACCTGGATGGAGTCAAGAGAGAGAAAAAAGAAAGGCAAGGCTGGGTATGGAGCAACGTGTGGATCCAGGAACATGTGTCTCAGAACTGCCGGGGCTCTGCAGACCAGCTGCATCCCCATTCTCCTTGACCCTCATTGGTATAATGAACTCAGGGTGGGCGCATCCCGGCTGCCAAGTCACTTCCACCTGTCCATGGAGTTGACAGTTACTTGCTCACAGTGAACCAACCTCTCTGGACCTAACAGCCACTGCAGGAGGCGGTAGTGGAGAACAAGGTGACGACAACGACCAGATGCGAAAGAGGAAGAGACGTCCAGTGGACCGACTGGGTGGACTGATGGTGTGGGGTTAAGTCTGCAGAGCTAAAGGGCCCAGAGGTAGAAAAGGGAAGGGGAACCATGAGGATATGGTCAAGCCCCATCGTATGGATAGTTCATCCATATGTTGTATGCAAATTCCATTCAATTTGCTCTGAGTGAACAAGAGAGAACAAAATTATCCTTTAAACCATGTCAGTGACTTTATTTACCATCTCATTTGATGAGCTCATAGCCCAGGGTCAGAGGGAAATGGGAGCTGTGAGTCTGCCATCTCTCAGGAAGTCTCAGGCCTCAGAGGCCCCTCAGAGCCAAACTACCTCACCTTTTGCACTTTTCAAGCAACCTTATTCCTAAGCGCGAGTCACCCTCTTCATCAGGTTCTCCAAGAAACAGCAATCTCTCCCAATGAGAGAGGAAAAATGGGCTACTTTGGCTTGCTGAGGCACAATAGGTAGTTCTCCAAAATGGTACCTGCCTGGGGCATTTTTCAAGAAAATTAAGCATCAGTGGTGATTTGTTTGTCTTCACATAACGTATGACCCAGATGTGCTGAGAAATAAGAAAAGGACGAACGAATCAAGGGCAGCTGATCCAAGGAGGCAAGGGGCAACTTCCACAGCCTACGTGGAAAGCTAGAGGGAGGGACCATCCAGCTGGTGGGAGCTGAAGACAGGGGCCAGTCCTCCTTGGGCTCGGGATGCCACCCCCTCTTCCTACATCTTCACGCTCTCCTTCTCTTTTGGCCCCTCCCAGCCATATTAAAGAGCCACAAGGAAATGCTCTCCTCCATTCCATTCTCCTGTCCTCCTATCCACCCCTCCCTTCTTTCCCTGTGCCATCAATTTCTTGACTTGCCCCCCATTTCTCCCCCCCCATCTACACTGCGATCTGGTTTCTGCCCCACTACTCTCGTGAAACTGATCTCCTTGAAGCCCCCAATGATTTCTCCGTTGACAAGTCCAGGGGACTACTTCTCAATCCTTATCTTTGTGACCGCCAAGCCGAGTTAGATCTTAAACAACGTCTCTGTCTTGAAAATCTCTTCCCTTGGCTTCCGCGCCACCTTTCCTTTTCTTTTCATGAGACTGATCACAACCAGTGCTGCAGATTCCATCGAATTAAGGAATGCTGTTGCCTACATGTGTGAATGCGCTGTGAGTAAAGTACTGAAGTAGAGGACACCTAAAGTGAAACGTCTTCATGAATGTCCACGTGGCTGAGCAGCAAGTTAACCTTTCATACATGTGCTAAAGAAGAAGAGTTGGGTTTTACTTTATTTACTTTTCCCTGGACTGTGTTGAATGACTATCATCTACAAGTTCAGCCTACTTTTTGCTGAGGATTAATGCACTGGGAGAGCTGAGAGAAAACTGAACAATAGAGCTGTCTTTTTCTTGACCAGTTCACCTTAGTTTCCCAAACTCTAAGTCTTTCCCGAATTCTTTCTCCTTTTTATTGTAGTAAAATGAACATAACACAAAATTCACCATTTGGATCATTTTACAAGTCACTGTACCATTCAGTGGAATTTACTACTGTCACAATGTTGTGCAACTATCACCACTGCCGAGCTGCAAAACATCTTCATCAACCAAGAGGAAACCTACACCCACTTTAAGGAGTCATTCCCTATTTCCCTCTCTTCCAAACCCCTGGCAACCACTGATGTAGAATCTTTTCTGTGTGTATGGATTTGCCACTGCTGGACATTTCATATAAATGGAACCATACAGTATGTAGCCTTTCATGCCTGACTCCTTTCCCTTAGTTGCATCCATCATGTAGCACGTATCAGAAATCCACTCACTGTTATGGCTGAATCCTTCATACCCTTTGAATACAAAATTAAAAATACGTTGAGAGTGAAGCTCTGTTTTAATGGCACATCTATTAGGCCAATTCATTGAAAGAGGCTGAAGATGGAGATATTGTTGTGAAATGATAATCGTTGAGAAGCCTCAGCCAATTCGATAATGAAAAGTTTGGGAAATGTTGCAAAAAATTATCTGCTTTATATTAAAAGCCTATTAAACAAGGATGCAGGAGATTGTCTTTTTCTTGCAGGTAACTTAAATGAGGCAGAAAGAAATAACTGCCCTTTAAAACACATTTTGAAAGGATTCTCTTTATTCTTAATAGACGAATGGGAGTACAGGAAGTTCACATCCAATATGGACTCCCTGTCCAAACACTGTTTATCGTTCTAGCCACCACTATCGAATTATATTTCTTGAGGGTAAGGCAGCTCAATTCCTGCATATTACTTTCTAAAATTCATCCATCAAATCCATTAATACAGTATAAACAAGAGTTGTTCATGTTTAAGTGCACTTCAAATTTCAGGTATAAAGAACCCCCAGTAAGAAAAAGAATCCTATATCTCTTGCCAGAATGTGGTCAGCTCTGGGGTGCTCTGCTAGCTGAAAGACACATTCATTATTAAGAGGATAGAGGCTGTTTAAGAGGGATGAGAGCCAAAAAGTTTTAACTACATATATGTGTTAAGAACAGTGCTAGGTTATCTCATATTCTATATCAGTCAAGGCTCACCATTTTACAGACGTGAAAAGCAAAGTTAAAAGTGTATTAGTAGGGCTTCCCTGTTGGCGCAGTGGTTAAGGATCCACCTGCCAGTGCACGGGACACACGTTTGAGCCCTGGTCCGGGAAGATCCCACATGCCGCGGAGCAACTAAGACCATGTGCCACAACTACTGAGCCTGCGTGCTAGAGCCCGTGAACCACAACTACTGAAGCCCACGCACCTAGACCCCGTGCTCAGCAACAACGAGAAGCCACCACAATGAGAAGCCCGCGTACTGCAACAAAGAGTAGCCCCCGCTCACCGCAACTAGGGAAAGCCCGTGCACAGCAACGAAGAGCCTAGGCAGCCAAAGATAAATAATTAAATACGTCTATTTTAAAAAAAAGTGTTTCAGTAACTTACTAAAAGACACGCAATCAGTAAACGTGAGCAGGAATTCAATCCCAAATCTGTCACACTGAAGTTTAAGCTAATACTTGAGATTAATAAAAACAGCACTAAATTAAAAGTTCAGAGATATTTTTTATTTCATACTTTCACTAATGCTCTTTGGAGATAAATCATTTCATTTATATGGGCCTTAGTTTTCACAACTGTAATAGTTGGAAGCTTGACTAGATGATCTGTATGTCGTCTTCCAATTCTAAAATGTTCCACTAATTTGGATTGCTACAATAATTGCCCTTGCAATACGTGCGTGCTGCCACCAAGTAGCAGTAGAGACTACTAGTTCCTTTTTTATCCCTAGTGGGGGTGCATTTTCACAGCACACTTATCCGTCAATAGTACAACCTGTTAGTAGAACTATAAGATAACAAAATAATCTGGTATTCTTTCCTGTAAAAGAGAAGCTTTACATTGTGTCTGTGAATCGTACCAGAATCACCTGTAGGTTTTTAAATAAGGAGGAAATCCTGAACCCATTGAATGAGAATCCTCAGAGACAGGACTTGGGCATCTGGAATTTTGGGCTCCCATCACTTGTATATTTTATTTCATTTTATTTTTGCCTATGTACAATATTTGTCACCTCCTTTTGAATCTTTAAAAGTTTCTTTTTGTTTTAAATTTTAGAATATTCCATAATCTTCACCTACTTTTCATAAGGTGTTACCTGTTATGTTTATTCGATCTTGTGCTTCTCCTGGTTAAGACTTCTTTCTTTCCTTTTTTTTTTTTCGGGGCCCTGCCTCATGTCTTGCAGGATCTTAGTTCCCTGACCTGGGATTGGACCCCAGGGCCCCAGCAGTGAAAGCACCATGTTCTAAACACTGGACCACCAGGGAAGTCCCAAGATTTCAGTTTTAAATGACTTTTCTCCCACTCTAATTCATTCCTGGGATCAGTTTCACATTTGGACATTAAAGCAACCTTGCATTGCCAGAATAAAGCTACTTTGATTCTGATATATGATTGTTTTACATACCATGGATGTAGTTTGTGCTTCTCTTTACACATTTTGCATGCATGTTCAAAGGAGAAACTGGCTTGTGATTCTATTCTTGTAATATTCTTTATAGATTTTTTTAAGATTCTATACTTTATGTATTATTTATTTATTTTTGGCTGCATTGGGTCTTCATTGCTGCATGCGAGCTTTCTCTAGTTTCGGCGAGCGGGGGTCTATCCTCTGTTGCGGTGAGTGGGCTTCTCATTGCAGCCTTCTGACCCCATGGGCTTCTGACCCCATTCGTCGGTGCTACTTCAGTTCCTTACCCCTTCCCTTCTGACCCTGGGCGGTGAAATCCTCTTTCTGCGGCTGGCCTGCGGCAGAAAGTCAATGAGGCAAGAGTAGGCTTGGAGTATCCAAGGAGCAGAAAGGATGTCAGCGTGTGGAAAACAGAGCGAGCAAATTGGAGAGGAGAAGGAAACAGTCAGAGAGGAAACAGACACCCAGATTTCTAGGTCTGTGGAGGCACTCTGAGGACTTTGCATTTTCTGTGAAGAAGCCATGGAAGAAATTTGCGTGACATGATCTGACTTATGTTTTAACAAGATCTCTCTGGATGCCACGCTGATTAGAGACTGTAGGAGAGCAAGGACAAGCCCCAGAAGACCAACAGTTGATTCAAAGAACTGATTACTCGAACATGGTCCCCCTCCTCAGTGAAGACGCAGAGCAGGAATTGGCAAATAATGGCCACGAATCAAATCAGGCTCTCAGCCTGGATCTGGGGGACTGTGAGCTAATAATGGTTCTCACGTTTAGAAAGCTTGTTGAAGAGGAAAGAGGAGGAGAAGCTACAGAAACTGTATATGGCCCACAAAGCCTAAGATATTTAAAATCCAGAAAATGCTTTCCAACACCTGACGTAAAGCATGTGGCTGGTAGGAGGTCCTCAACCAAATTTGGAAGAGGAATACATGAGTCAGTTAGTTCCTGAAAACACTGTAAAGTGATAGGTGTCAAGAAACATTTACCCCTTCACCCTTAACCTTCACAAATGATGCCAGTTCCATTGAGCTGTTGAAAAATACATTCTGGCTTTCAAAAAAATAACCCAGAGGGCATTTTCTCACATAGGCAAGGTCATAAACAACTGTCAAGTGAAGCTGAAATAGCAACAAATCAAATAATAACAAAAAACATTTTTACAGATTTTTAAATCTTACAAAGCATTTTCATGTTCATTATCTAATTTAATCCTCAAATCAACGTCATGAGATAGTTATAATTTCCCCATTAGAAGTGACCACATAGGAAATCCTTAGTGATTGCTCAAGAAAAGCTGAAATCTTGAGTGTTACATCTATTAATGCCACGGTTGGGTGTTTTCCCATGGGAACATTGGATGCTAAAATCCACAGGGATTTTCAGCTCAAGATGGCAGACTAGGAAATATATTTACTTTCTGTTCCTCCTGAAACCATATCTAAATAAAACTGTAGAAATACCAAAATTAATCAACCAATAAAAGCCAAGATATTTTGGAAGTCATCAACCACAGAAAGATTTCAACACATTTCGAGAAGGCAAACAATGAAATGGAGGAGCCATGAATAAAATAATGAAGAAAAAAAGGCTGAGCCTAAGTAAGGTCTGCACAAAGTCACTCAGCTTTTGCTGAGCTCTGGTTATAGTCAAGGGCAGAGGAAAGAAGAGGGGCTGAAAACAAGGAGACAAACGTCATTTTAGGAAAAACACTTCATTTAATGAGCTCCAGGGAACACTCAGCCTGCTGCCATACTAACTCATGAATTACAATGGATTGTTGGTAAGCAAGACAAGAAAACAGGGAAGAAACAAAAGAAACAAAAATCAAGACACTGTTTCTAACTGAACTCTTCTCAAATGAGATCGAGGAATTATGGTTCAATGCCACAGCTGTAAATCATTTCTGCTCTTGGAGAGGTTACAAAGGGCTTATAATATTTCCCTTTTTTTAGACAGAATTTAGGTCTGAGCAAAAGCTTTTGTGTCCTCCAACCCCAAAATTTATTGGGGATGGAAGCCCAGATTTGCTGGGACATACCATAAAAAGAATCTCATGAGCAGAGGGTCAAACTGATTTTGGAATATATGAATTATGCCCAGTGTGAGTTTCAACAGGTTTTTATATATATATATATATATATATACATTTTTACTGATCTATATGATTTTGGGTTCTGAAACTTCTACATGTCTCATGCGTGATACATAACAGACAATGTCAGCCCCAGGAGGGAGAAAACACTCCAATGAAGCAAGCCAAAGAAACAAGTTTTAAGCAAGGTCAAGTGATGTGTGGACCAGGATTGTTCAATTCCTACCTGTCATGCTGAAGCTTCCAGCTCCTGAATAACAACACATGCTTCCCTTGTCCTAGACAGCCAAGAGTACGTCTCCTCCCTTGGGCATAAGAATCCCTAGAGTTACATATGTGTAGTAAAGAGTGGACCCAGCTGTCATACTCACAATGACCAAATTGTGTTGATCGTACTTTATACCAATACATCGCTCCACGCTGAAGTTGCAATAAATGATATATTTGCTTTCTAGACATGAATGAGACGCCTTACTGGATATACTCCAGGAAGGCCAGAGAAGCTGGCTTCTAATCCATACGGAACAATTCACTGGTGAATTTCTTTCAGGATAGCCCATGATTTATCTAGAATATCATCTTTACATATCTGGATCCTTCAAACTAGACAAAGGGAAAATACGGGCTTCAAGCCTCAATTAGAAATATGGAATGGTGCCATGCTGACAACTGGTGGTCCCTGACCTGTATCTTCTGAGATTAGAACACAGTGTGGTGGATGACCAATTCAGGCGTTGAACAAAAGAAGACCTCCTACAGGGCAGTGTAGCTGTTTGTTACAGGTATGGCACTTAGGGCTAAGTACCATAAGGACTACAAGGAAAAAAAAAAAACAAGTAACACATGAAGCATATACGATAAGGAGGCACCACAGTCCAGAGCACAAGCTCTGGAACCACACAGGCTTGGATCGAATCCCGGCTAAGCCACTACCATCTATATACCCTGAAGGACAGGCCAAGGTTTAAATGTTCTTTTACCAAATTGCAAAAAAGAAGTGAAGAAAGAACCTATCTGCCAGGAAGGGACATCGTGGGGTGCAGCATCCAGTCGGATCAGGGCTCTGCATCTCCTGCTCAGAAACCTTGGCCACCTGGCTCATGGTGATGCTGGCAGCTGAGCAGCCCTGGAGAAGGTGATCCTGTCTCCAGATCTCGCAGAGGAGCTGGGGAGGTCTCCGGACGAGGTGGCCCACAGCCTGGTAAGCTCTGGCTGCCTCCTGCCCTCAGGTCTGAGCAGGCTCTGGCCTCTGGGCCCCGTGGTGGGGAAGGCCTGGCCGATACATACGCAGGGCTGAGGGGCCTGCAGAGCCAGTCCCCAGGCAGGGTGAGCTCTGGAGGAGGCTTCCACAGTCTCCAACAGTCTCCGCATGGTGGCCCAGCTGGTGCCAAACACCTGCCACCCACAGCCAGACGTCCCAGCCACTAGAAAGTCCAGAATGGGCCCCTCCCTTTGCCTTTGGGCTGGGGTTAAGCCACCAGCTGGGCTTGCATGTGACCCCTGCCTCACCCCCTGCCCCGCCCGCTCCTTCTCTGTGACACTTACAATGGATATGTCATAAAGCCAGGCAGAGCCAGTGCTATAAATTCAGAGGAGTTAGAATCTAGGAAGAGCCTCTCCCACTTTCACTCTCTGCTCTCAGATCAGGCAGGCAGTACCTCTAATATGGAAGCTATGGACACCACACCTCCTTCACACGCTGTCCTCTTCCATTCTGCTCCTGTTTTCCCCAGCACCCCATTCACTGCTTTGGCGGGCATCGGTGCTTCAGCAGGAAGCACGTCAGACCCCGAACCTATGGACACCACACCTCCTTCACACGCTGTCATCTTCCATTCTGCTCCTGTTTTCCCCAGCACCCCATTCACTGCTTTGGCGGGCATCGGTGCTTCAGCAGGAAGCACGTCAGACCCCGAACCTATGGACACCACACCTCCTTCACACGCTGTCATCTTCCATTCTGCTCCTGTTTTCCCCAGCACCCCATTCACTGCTTTGGCGGGCATCGGAGCTTCAGCAGGAAGCACGTCAGACCCCGAACCTATGGACACCACACCTCCTTCACACGCTGTCATCTTCCATTCTGCTCCTGTTTTCCCCAACTCCAGCCTGAGAATGTGCCGAGGCCTGTAGCCTAGTTACGCCAGCTCAGAACAATGATGAGCACACCTCTTTCCAATCACCTTTCCTCACGCTCCCCATGCCTCATACTGCCCTGCTTCTTTACTCTTTATCCCACAGATACCCAAAGCCCCTTGCCTTTGGGGAGGCGGATTTGAGACCTATTGTCACGTCACGTCCTCGCTTGGCTGCCCTGTGAATAAACCTCCTCTTTGCTGCAAACCTCAGCATTTCAGTGTTTTGGCTTGCTGCGCCTCAGACAGAATGGTTGGGAGCAGTGGTACAGGACCCTTGCATGTGAGGGAAGCTGGTTCCTAGTAGTCACGTTGCGGATGTTTTCTCCTCTCGGGTGGGGGTGCGGCAGACATCCTGCTCTTCCGGAAAGGGAGAAACGCAGGTGCCAAACCCTTGCCCTCAGCGTCACCGTCACCTAGGAGCTTGTTAGAAGCACAGAATCCAGGCCCCACCCAGAACTACTGAATACCAGCCCGCATTTAACAAGATCCACAAGAGAGGCATACCCGTATTAAAGTTGGAGAGGCACCAAGCTGTCATCGTCTTCTCCGCAGCTAATGAAAACGAAGCAAAGATTCATCCCGAGCCGACTCTGCCTCAGTCACCTGGATATCACATGAGCTCATTTAATCCTCCCCAGAACCTGCAAATGAGACTGAGGGTCAGAGTGGTCTAGCACCCAAGGTTCCATAAAAGAGCATGACCAAGGCTCACTGGAGCCCAGACTTCCAAAAAAGAAGGCCCCTGAGCACAGCATGGCACCACCGCAGCCCAAACCGTGGGCCTCGAGGGTAGGCCAGACTCCCCACGCAGAGTTCACACCATTCGACAGATGCCCACAGCAGACCACATGGCAATATGAGAAGGAAGTTCTGATTGTGGAATCTCTGAATTTTGAGATTTAAAGAAAAACATCTGTTTTCGCGGGATGGTTAAAACAGTTCTACCAAGGAGTAAAGAGAGGGCATCTCAAGGCCCCTTCTGGACTAAGAATTTAATGCCTACTTATTGAGAAATGCTCGTGCATTTGCTCAGCCCTACGTCAAGATGAAGTTCTCTGTGCCCTAGAAGCTTAGGTTCTAAAAAGGCCACAGAAATGGGTGAGACCTAAAAAATGCCAGAACAATGCAACGGCCTTAATCAGACTGTCTTTGCTTTGCCTTGCTTACAAGTCACTGACTTGAAACTGAATATGGTGTCATGTCTTTATGTTTCTTGAAGCTTTTTTTTTTTTTTTTTTACAAAAGATCATATAAAGATTTTCTAACATGGTAAGACTTTTATATTGTATTTTTCTTAAACTGGAGTGTGGTACATTTACCCTCCATCAGATGATTGCTTATAACTCACCTTGCTTTATTAAGAATACCGCTAGAGGCTTCTATGTCCCTACTAAAAAAAAATACATTTTCAGGCCCATTCAAACCAACGAAAATCCAAGATTTCAGAGCACAAGATAATGAAAATTCTCTCTATCCGTGTCTTTTACTACTTTTAATCTGTTAACAGTCCCTAAGTGTCTCAGATGAAAGGTACTGTCGCGGGAATTGACATCGTTAACAGCATTCCATACAGGTAAGTCTTGATTGTTCCAATTTCTCAAAAAGTTGGACACATTTACCGCCTCTATGACATCTCTAGGGTGTGTGGAAGAAATAAAAAAGAGGCCTGTACAATGTATTTCTCAAAATATACACACAAATAGTTTGCACATACAAACAGGGAAACCTTATAAATAATGTATGGGGAGCAAAGTATCGTCGGTAACGGAACTACTCATTTCGAAAGACAACACTGTCACCAAGTGTCCCCTCACCAAAACTGACTGGGAACTTTTAGGGGCCACCAAACCAGAGGTGGAGATTTTTAGGCACATTCTTGCCAGAAAGGAGAGCCTAGGGCTTAAACCACTCAACTTGTTGGCACGAATGCCAGGGCAACCCAAGCAAGTGGATATACAAGCCTACGTAACGCTTGGAAGTAGGAAGCTTTGGGGGACTACACCTGGACTGGTACTGGCCTCCCTCCCCAAAGGGACAAGGAGAGCAGAAACCTGGATGGAGTCAAGAGAGAGAAAAAAGAAAGGCAAGGCTGGGTATGGAGCAACGTGTGGATCCAGGAACATGTGTCTCAGAACTGCCGGGGCTCTGCAGACCAGCTGCATCCCCATTCTCCTTGACCCTCATTGGTATAATGAACTCAGGGTGGGCGCATCCCGGCTGCCAAGTCACTTCCACCTGTCCATGGAGTTGACAGTTACTTGCTCACAGTGAACCAACCTCTCTGGACCTAACAGCCACTGCAGGAGGCGGTAGTGGAGAACAAGGTGACGACAACGACCAGATGCGAAAGAGGAAGAGACGTCCAGTGGACCGACTGGGTGGACTGATGGTGTGGGGTTAAGTCTGCAGAGCTAAAGGGCCCAGAGGTAGAAAAGGGAAGGGGAACCATGAGGATATGGTCAAGCCCCATCGTATGGATAGTTCATCCATATGTTGTATGCAAATTCCATTCAATTTGCTCTGAGTGAACAAGAGAGAACAAAATTATCCTTTAAACCATGTCAGTGACTTTATTTACCATCTCATTTGATGAGCTCATAGCCCAGGGTCAGAGGGAAATGGGAGCTGTGAGTCTGCCATCTCTCAGGAAGTCTCAGGCCTCAGAGGCCCCTCAGAGCCAAACTACCTCACCTTTTGCACTTTTCAAGCAACCTTATTCCTAAGCGCGAGTCACCCTCTTCATCAGGTTCTCCAAGAAACAGCAATCTCTCCCAATGAGAGAGGAAAAATGGGCTACTTTGGCTTGCTGAGGCACAATAGGTAGTTCTCCAAAATGGTACCTGCCTGGGGCATTTTTCAAGAAAATTAAGCATCAGTGGTGATTTGTTTGTCTTCACATAACGTATGACCCAGATGTGCTGAGAAATAAGAAAAGGACGAACGAATCAAGGGCAGCTGATCCAAGGAGGCAAGGGGCAACTTCCACAGCCTACGTGGAAAGCTAGAGGGAGGGACCATCCAGCTGGTGGGAGCTGAAGACAGGGGCCAGTCCTCCTTGGGCTCGGGATGCCACCCCCTCTTCCTACATCTTCACGCTCTCCTTCTCTTTTGGCCCCTCCCAGCCATATTAAAGAGCCACAAGGAAATGCTCTCCTCCATTCCATTCTCCTGTCCTCCTATCCACCCCTCCCTTCTTTCCCTGTGCCATCAATTTCTTGACTTGCCCCCCATTTCTCCCCCCCCATCTACACTGCGATCTGGTTTCTGCCCCACTACTCTCGTGAAACTGATCTCCTTGAAGCCCCCAATGATTTCTCCGTTGACAAGTCCAGGGGACTACTTCTCAATCCTTATCTTTGTGACCGCCAAGCCGAGTTAGATCTTAAACAACGTCTCTGTCTTGAAAATCTCTTCCCTTGGCTTCCGCGCCACCTTTCCTTTTCTTTTCATGAGACTGATCACAACCAGTGCTGCAGATTCCATCGAATTAAGGAATGCTGTTGCCTACATGTGTGAATGCGCTGTGAGTAAAGTACTGAAGTAGAGGACACCTAAAGTGAAACGTCTTCATGAATGTCCACGTGGCTGAGCAGCAAGTTAACCTTTCATACATGTGCTAAAGAAGAAGAGTTGGGTTTTACTTTATTTACTTTTCCCTGGACTGTGTTGAATGACTATCATCTACAAGTTCAGCCTACTTTTTGCTGAGGATTAATGCACTGGGAGAGCTGAGAGAAAACTGAACAATAGAGCTGTCTTTTTCTTGACCAGTTCACCTTAGTTTCCCAAACTCTAAGTCTTTCCCGAATTCTTTCTCCTTTTTATTGTAGTAAAATGAACATAACACAAAATTCACCATTTGGATCATTTTACAAGTCACTGTACCATTCAGTGGAATTTACTACTGTCACAATGTTGTGCAACTATCACCACTGCCGAGCTGCAAAACATCTTCATCAACCAAGAGGAAACCTACACCCACTTTAAGGAGTCATTCCCTATTTCCCTCTCTTCCAAACCCCTGGCAACCACTGATGTAGAATCTTTTCTGTGTGTATGGATTTGCCACTGCTGGACATTTCATATAAATGGAACCATACAGTATGTAGCCTTTCATGCCTGACTCCTTTCCCTTAGTTGCATCCATCATGTAGCACGTATCAGAAATCCACTCACTGTTATGGCTGAATCCTTCATACCCTTTGAATACAAAATTAAAAATACGTTGAGAGTGAAGCTCTGTTTTAATGGCACATCTATTAGGCCAATTCATTGAAAGAGGCTGAAGATGGAGATATTGTTGTGAAATGATAATCGTTGAGAAGCCTCAGCCAATTCGATAATGAAAAGTTTGGGAAATGTTGCAAAAAATTATCTGCTTTATATTAAAAGCCTATTAAACAAGGATGCAGGAGATTGTCTTTTTCTTGCAGGTAACTTAAATGAGGCAGAAAGAAATAACTGCCCTTTAAAACACATTTTGAAAGGATTCTCTTTATTCTTAATAGACGAATGGGAGTACAGGAAGTTCACATCCAATATGGACTCCCTGTCCAAACACTGTTTATCGTTCTAGCCACCACTATCGAATTATATTTCTTGAGGGTAAGGCAGCTCAATTCCTGCATATTACTTTCTAAAATTCATCCATCAAATCCATTAATACAGTATAAACAAGAGTTGTTCATGTTTAAGTGCACTTCAAATTTCAGGTATAAAGAACCCCCAGTAAGAAAAAGAATCCTATATCTCTTGCCAGAATGTGGTCAGCTCTGGGGTGCTCTGCTAGCTGAAAGACACATTCATTATTAAGAGGATAGAGGCTGTTTAAGAGGGATGAGAGCCAAAAAGTTTTAACTACATATATGTGTTAAGAACAGTGCTAGGTTATCTCATATTCTATATCAGTCAAGGCTCACCATTTTACAGACGTGAAAAGCAAAGTTAAAAGTGTATTAGTAGGGCTTCCCTGTTGGCGCAGTGGTTAAGGATCCACCTGCCAGTGCACGGGACACACGTTTGAGCCCTGGTCCGGGAAGATCCCACATGCCGCGGAGCAACTAAGACCATGTGCCACAACTACTGAGCCTGCGTGCTAGAGCCCGTGAACCACAACTACTGAAGCCCACGCACCTAGACCCCGTGCTCAGCAACAACGAGAAGCCACCACAATGAGAAGCCCGCGTACTGCAACAAAGAGTAGCCCCCGCTCACCGCAACTAGGGAAAGCCCGTGCACAGCAACGAAGAGCCTAGGCAGCCAAAGATAAATAATTAAATACGTCTATTTTAAAAAAAAGTGTTTCAGTAACTTACTAAAAGACACGCAATCAGTAAACGTGAGCAGGAATTCAATCCCAAATCTGTCACACTGAAGTTTAAGCTAATACTTGAGATTAATAAAAACAGCACTAAATTAAAAGTTCAGAGATATTTTTTATTTCATACTTTCACTAATGCTCTTTGGAGATAAATCATTTCATTTATATGGGCCTTAGTTTTCACAACTGTAATAGTTGGAAGCTTGACTAGATGATCTGTATGTCGTCTTCCAATTCTAAAATGTTCCACTAATTTGGATTGCTACAATAATTGCCCTTGCAATACGTGCGTGCTGCCACCAAGTAGCAGTAGAGACTACTAGTTCCTTTTTTATCCCTAGTGGGGGTGCATTTTCACAGCACACTTATCCGTCAATAGTACAACCTGTTAGTAGAACTATAAGATAACAAAATAATCTGGTATTCTTTCCTGTAAAAGAGAAGCTTTACATTGTGTCTGTGAATCGTACCAGAATCACCTGTAGGTTTTTAAATAAGGAGGAAATCCTGAACCCATTGAATGAGAATCCTCAGAGACAGGACTTGGGCATCTGGAATTTTGGGCTCCCATCACTTGTATATTTTATTTCATTTTATTTTTGCCTATGTACAATATTTGTCACCTCCTTTTGAATCTTTAAAAGTTTCTTTTTGTTTTAAATTTTAGAATATTCCATAATCTTCACCTACTTTTCATAAGGTGTTACCTGTTATGTTTATTCGATCTTGTGCTTCTCCTGGTTAAGACTTCTTTCTTTCCTTTTTTTTTTTTCGGGGCCCTGCCTCATGTCTTGCAGGATCTTAGTTCCCTGACCTGGGATTGGACCCCAGGGCCCCAGCAGTGAAAGCACCATGTTCTAAACACTGGACCACCAGGGAAGTCCCAAGATTTCAGTTTTAAATGACTTTTCTCCCACTCTAATTCATTCCTGGGATCAGTTTCACATTTGGACATTAAAGCAACCTTGCATTGCCAGAATAAAGCTACTTTGATTCTGATATATGATTGTTTTACATACCATGGATGTAGTTTGTGCTTCTCTTTACACATTTTGCATGCATGTTCAAAGGAGAAACTGGCTTGTGATTCTATTCTTGTAATATTCTTTATAGATTTTTTTAAGATTCTATACTTTATGTATTATTTATTTATTTTTGGCTGCATTGGGTCTTCATTGCTGCATGCGAGCTTTCTCTAGTTTCGGCGAGCGGGGGTCTATCCTCTGTTGCGGTGAGTGGGCTTCTCATTGCAGCCTTCTGACCCCATGGGCTTCTGACCCCATTCGTCGGTGCTACTTCAGTTCCTTACCCCTTCCCTTCTGACCCTGGGCGGTGAAATCCTCTTTCTGCGGCTGGCCTGCGGCAGAAAGTCAATGAGGCAAGAGTAGGCTTGGAGTATCCAAGGAGCAGAAAGGATGTCAGCGTGTGGAAAACAGAGCGAGCAAATTGGAGAGGAGAAGGAAACAGTCAGAGAGGAAACAGACACCCAGATTTCTAGGTCTGTGGAGGCACTCTGAGGACTTTGCATTTTCTGTGAAGAAGCCATGGAAGAAATTTGCGTGACATGATCTGACTTATGTTTTAACAAGATCTCTCTGGATGCCACGCTGATTAGAGACTGTAGGAGAGCAAGGACAAGCCCCAGAAGACCAACAGTTGATTCAAAGAACTGATTACTCGAACATGGTCCCCCTCCTCAGTGAAGACGCAGAGCAGGAATTGGCAAATAATGGCCACGAATCAAATCAGGCTCTCAGCCTGGATCTGGGGGACTGTGAGCTAATAATGGTTCTCACGTTTAGAAAGCTTGTTGAAGAGGAAAGAGGAGGAGAAGCTACAGAAACTGTATATGGCCCACAAAGCCTAAGATATTTAAAATCCAGAAAATGCTTTCCAACACCTGACGTAAAGCATGTGGCTGGTAGGAGGTCCTCAACCAAATTTGGAAGAGGAATACATGAGTCAGTTAGTTCCTGAAAACACTGTAAAGTGATAGGTGTCAAGAAACATTTACCCCTTCACCCTTAACCTTCACAAATGATGCCAGTTCCATTGAGCTGTTGAAAAATACATTCTGGCTTTCAAAAAAATAACCCAGAGGGCATTTTCTCACATAGGCAAGGTCATAAACAACTGTCAAGTGAAGCTGAAATAGCAACAAATCAAATAATAACAAAAAACATTTTTACAGATTTTTAAATCTTACAAAGCATTTTCATGTTCATTATCTAATTTAATCCTCAAATCAACGTCATGAGATAGTTATAATTTCCCCATTAGAAGTGACCACATAGGAAATCCTTAGTGATTGCTCAAGAAAAGCTGAAATCTTGAGTGTTACATCTATTAATGCCACGGTTGGGTGTTTTCCCATGGGAACATTGGATGCTAAAATCCACAGGGATTTTCAGCTCAAGATGGCAGACTAGGAAATATATTTACTTTCTGTTCCTCCTGAAACCATATCTAAATAAAACTGTAGAAATACCAAAATTAATCAACCAATAAAAGCCAAGATATTTTGGAAGTCATCAACCACAGAAAGATTTCAACACATTTCGAGAAGGCAAACAATGAAATGGAGGAGCCATGAATAAAATAATGAAGAAAAAAAGGCTGAGCCTAAGTAAGGTCTGCACAAAGTCACTCAGCTTTTGCTGAGCTCTGGTTATAGTCAAGGGCAGAGGAAAGAAGAGGGGCTGAAAACAAGGAGACAAACGTCATTTTAGGAAAAACACTTCATTTAATGAGCTCCAGGGAACACTCAGCCTGCTGCCATACTAACTCATGAATTACAATGGATTGTTGGTAAGCAAGACAAGAAAACAGGGAAGAAACAAAAGAAACAAAAATCAAGACACTGTTTCTAACTGAACTCTTCTCAAATGAGATCGAGGAATTATGGTTCAATGCCACAGCTGTAAATCATTTCTGCTCTTGGAGAGGTTACAAAGGGCTTATAATATTTCCCTTTTTTTAGACAGAATTTAGGTCTGAGCAAAAGCTTTTGTGTCCTCCAACCCCAAAATTTATTGGGGATGGAAGCCCAGATTTGCTGGGACATACCATAAAAAGAATCTCATGAGCAGAGGGTCAAACTGATTTTGGAATATATGAATTATGCCCAGTGTGAGTTTCAACAGGTTTTTATATATATATATATATATATATATACATTTTTACTGATCTATATGATTTTGGGTTCTGAAACTTCTACATGTCTCATGCGTGATACATAACAGACAATGTCAGCCCCAGGAGGGAGAAAACACTCCAATGAAGCAAGCCAAAGAAACAAGTTTTAAGCAAGGTCAAGTGATGTGTGGACCAGGATTGTTCAATTCCTACCTGTCATGCTGAAGCTTCCAGCTCCTGAATAACAACACATGCTTCCCTTGTCCTAGACAGCCAAGAGTACGTCTCCTCCCTTGGGCATAAGAATCCCTAGAGTTACATATGTGTAGTAAAGAGTGGACCCAGCTGTCATACTCACAATGACCAAATTGTGTTGATCGTACTTTATACCAATACATCGCTCCACGCTGAAGTTGCAATAAATGATATATTTGCTTTCTAGACATGAATGAGACGCCTTACTGGATATACTCCAGGAAGGCCAGAGAAGCTGGCTTCTAATCCATACGGAACAATTCACTGGTGAATTTCTTTCAGGATAGCCCATGATTTATCTAGAATATCATCTTTACATATCTGGATCCTTCAAACTAGACAAAGGGAAAATACGGGCTTCAAGCCTCAATTAGAAATATGGAATGGTGCCATGCTGACAACTGGTGGTCCCTGACCTGTATCTTCTGAGATTAGAACACAGTGTGGTGGATGACCAATTCAGGCGTTGAACAAAAGAAGACCTCCTACAGGGCAGTGTAGCTGTTTGTTACAGGTATGGCACTTAGGGCTAAGTACCATAAGGACTACAAGGAAAAAAAAAAAACAAGTAACACATGAAGCATATACGATAAGGAGGCACCACAGTCCAGAGCACAAGCTCTGGAACCACACAGGCTTGGATCGAATCCCGGCTAAGCCACTACCATCTATATACCCTGAAGGACAGGCCAAGGTTTAAATGTTCTTTTACCAAATTGCAAAAAAGAAGTGAAGAAAGAACCTATCTGCCAGGAAGGGACATCGTGGGGTGCAGCATCCAGTCGGATCAGGGCTCTGCATCTCCTGCTCAGAAACCTTGGCCACCTGGCTCATGGTGATGCTGGCAGCTGAGCAGCCCTGGAGAAGGTGATCCTGTCTCCAGATCTCGCAGAGGAGCTGGGGAGGTCTCCGGACGAGGTGGCCCACAGCCTGGTAAGCTCTGGCTGCCTCCTGCCCTCAGGTCTGAGCAGGCTCTGGCCTCTGGGCCCCGTGGTGGGGAAGGCCTGGCCGATACATACGCAGGGCTGAGGGGCCTGCAGAGCCAGTCCCCAGGCAGGGTGAGCTCTGGAGGAGGCTTCCACAGTCTCCAACAGTCTCCGCATGGTGGCCCAGCTGGTGCCAAACACCTGCCACCCACAGCCAGACGTCCCAGCCACTAGAAAGTCCAGAAGGGGCCCCTCCCTTTGCCTTTGGGCTGGGGTTAAGCCACCAGCTGGGCTTGCATGTGACCCCTGCCTCACCCCCTGCCCCGCCCGCTCCTTCTCTGTGACACTTACAATGGATATGTCATAAAGCCAGGCAGAGCCAGTGCTATAAATTCAGAGGAGTTAGAATCTAGGAAGAGCCTCTCCCACTTTCACTCTCTGCTCTCAGATCAGGCAGGCAGTACCTCTAATATGGAAGCTATGGACACCACACCTCCTTCACACGCTGTCCTCTTCCATTCTGCTCCTGTTTTCCCCAGCACCCCATTCACTGCTTTGGCGGGCATCGGTGCTTCAGCAGGAAGCACGTCAGACCCCGAACCTATGGACACCACACCTCCTTCACACGCTGTCATCTTCCATTCTGCTCCTGTTTTCCCCAGCACCCCATTCACTGCTTTGGCGGGCATCGGTGCTTCAGCAGGAAGCACGTCAGACCCCGAACCTATGGACACCACACCTCCTTCACACGCTGTCATCTTCCATTCTGCTCCTGTTTTCCCCAGCACCCCATTCACTGCTTTGGCGGGCATCGGAGCTTCAGCAGGAAGCACGTCAGACCCCGAACCTATGGACACCACACCTCCTTCACACGCTGTCATCTTCCATTCTGCTCCTGTTTTCCCCAACTCCAGCCTGAGAATGTGCCGAGGCCTGTAGCCTAGTTACGCCAGCTCAGAACAATGATGAGCACACCTCTTTCCAATCACCTTTCCTCACGCTCCCCATGCCTCATACTGCCCTGCTTCTTTACTCTTTATCCCACAGATACCCAAAGCCCCTTGCCTTTGGGGAGGCGGATTTGAGACCTATTGTCACGTCACGTCCTCGCTTGGCTGCCCTGTGAATAAACCTCCTCTTTGCTGCAAACCTCAGCATTTCAGTGTTTTGGCTTGCTGCGCCTCAGACAGAATGGTTGGGAGCAGTGGTACAGGACCCTTGCATGTGAGGGAAGCTGGTTCCTAGTAGTCACGTTGCGGATGTTTTCTCCTCTCGGGTGGGGGTGCGGCAGACATCCTGCTCTTCCGGAAAGGGAGAAACGCAGGTGCCAAACCCTTGCCCTCAGCGTCACCGTCACCTAGGAGCTTGTTAGAAGCACAGAATCCAGGCCCCACCCAGAACTACTGAATACCAGCCCGCATTTAACAAGATCCACAAGAGAGGCATACCCGTATTAAAGTTGGAGAGGCACCAAGCTGTCATCGTCTTCTCCGCAGCTAATGAAAACGAAGCAAAGATTCATCCCGAGCCGACTCTGCCTCAGTCACCTGGATATCACATGAGCTCATTTAATCCTCCCCAGAACCTGCAAATGAGACTGAGGGTCAGAGTGGTCTAGCACCCAAGGTTCCATAAAAGAGCATGACCAAGGCTCACTGGAGCCCAGACTTCCAAAAAAGAAGGCCCCTGAGCACAGCATGGCACCACCGCAGCCCAAACCGTGGGCCTCGAGGGTAGGCCAGACTCCCCACGCAGAGTTCACACCATTCGACAGATGCCCACAGCAGACCACATGGCAATATGAGAAGGAAGTTCTGATTGTGGAATCTCTGAATTTTGAGATTTAAAGAAAAACATCTGTTTTCGCGGGATGGTTAAAACAGTTCTACCAAGGAGTAAAGAGAGGGCATCTCAAGGCCCCTTCTGGACTAAGAATTTAATGCCTACTTATTGAGAAATGCTCGTGCATTTGCTCAGCCCTACGTCAAGATGAAGTTCTCTGTGCCCTAGAAGCTTAGGTTCTAAAAAGGCCACAGAAATGGGTGAGACCTAAAAAATGCCAGAACAATGCAACGGCCTTAATCAGACTGTCTTTGCTTTGCCTTGCTTACAAGTCACTGACTTGAAACTGAATATGGTGTCATGTCTTTATGTTTCTTGAAGCTTTTTTTTTTTTTTTTTTACAAAAGATCATATAAAGATTTTCTAACATGGTAAGACTTTTATATTGTATTTTTCTTAAACTGGAGTGTGGTACATTTACCCTCCATCAGATGATTGCTTATAACTCACCTTGCTTTATTAAGAATACCGCTAGAGGCTTCTATGTCCCTACTAAAAAAAAATACATTTTCAGGCCCATTCAAACCAACGAAAATCCAAGATTTCAGAGCACAAGATAATGAAAATTCTCTCTATCCGTGTCTTTTACTACTTTTAATCTGTTAACAGTCCCTAAGTGTCTCAGATGAAAGGTACTGTCGCGGGAATTGACATCGTTAACAGCATTCCATACAGGTAAGTCTTGATTGTTCCAATTTCTCAAAAAGTTGGACACATTTACCGCCTCTATGACATCTCTAGGGTGTGTGGAAGAAATAAAAAAGAGGCCTGTACAATGTATTTCTCAAAATATACACACAAATAGTTTGCACATACAAACAGGGAAACCTTATAAATAATGTATGGGGAGCAAAGTATCGTCGGTAACGGAACTACTCATTTCGAAAGACAACACTGTCACCAAGTGTCCCCTCACCAAAACTGACTGGGAACTTTTAGGGGCCACCAAACCAGAGGTGGAGATTTTTAGGCACATTCTTGCCAGAAAGGAGAGCCTAGGGCTTAAACCACTCAACTTGTTGGCACGAATGCCAGGGCAACCCAAGCAAGTGGATATACAAGCCTACGTAACGCTTGGAAGTAGGAAGCTTTGGGGGACTACACCTGGACTGGTACTGGCCTCCCTCCCCAAAGGGACAAGGAGAGCAGAAACCTGGATGGAGTCAAGAGAGAGAAAAAAGAAAGGCAAGGCTGGGTATGGAGCAACGTGTGGATCCAGGAACATGTGTCTCAGAACTGCCGGGGCTCTGCAGACCAGCTGCATCCCCATTCTCCTTGACCCTCATTGGTATAATGAACTCAGGGTGGGCGCATCCCGGCTGCCAAGTCACTTCCACCTGTCCATGGAGTTGACAGTTACTTGCTCACAGTGAACCAACCTCTCTGGACCTAACAGCCACTGCAGGAGGCGGTAGTGGAGAACAAGGTGACGACAACGACCAGATGCGAAAGAGGAAGAGACGTCCAGTGGACCGACTGGGTGGACTGATGGTGTGGGGTTAAGTCTGCAGAGCTAAAGGGCCCAGAGGTAGAAAAGGGAAGGGGAACCATGAGGATATGGTCAAGCCCCATCGTATGGATAGTTCATCCATATGTTGTATGCAAATTCCATTCAATTTGCTCTGAGTGAACAAGAGAGAACAAAATTATCCTTTAAACCATGTCAGTGACTTTATTTACCATCTCATTTGATGAGCTCATAGCCCAGGGTCAGAGGGAAATGGGAGCTGTGAGTCTGCCATCTCTCAGGAAGTCTCAGGCCTCAGAGGCCCCTCAGAGCCAAACTACCTCACCTTTTGCACTTTTCAAGCAACCTTATTCCTAAGCGCGAGTCACCCTCTTCATCAGGTTCTCCAAGAAACAGCAATCTCTCCCAATGAGAGAGGAAAAATGGGCTACTTTGGCTTGCTGAGGCACAATAGGTAGTTCTCCAAAATGGTACCTGCCTGGGGCATTTTTCAAGAAAATTAAGCATCAGTGGTGATTTGTTTGTCTTCACATAACGTATGACCCAGATGTGCTGAGAAATAAGAAAAGGATGAACGAATCAAGGGCAGCTGATCCAAGGAGGCAAGGGGCAACTTCCACAGCCTACGTGGAAAGCTAGAGGGAGGGACCATCCAGCTGGTGGGAGCTGAAGACAGGGGCCAGTCCTCCTTGGGCTCGGGATGCCACCCCCTCTTCCTACATCTTCACGCTCTCCTTCTCTTTTGGCCCCTCCCAGCCATATTAAAGAGCCACAAGGAAATGCTCTCCTCCATTCCATTCTCCTGTCCTCCTATCCACCCCTCCCTTCTTTCCCTGTGCCATCAATTTCTTGACTTGCCCCCCATTTCTCCCCCCCCATCTACACTGCGATCTGGTTTCTGCCCCACTACTCTCGTGAAACTGATCTCCTTGAAGCCCCCAATGATTTCTCCGTTGACAAGTCCAGGGGACTACTTCTCAATCCTTATCTTTGTGACCGCCAAGCCGAGTTAGATCTTAAACAACGTCTCTGTCTTGAAAATCTCTTCCCTTGGCTTCCGCGCCACCTTTCCTTTTCTTTTCATGAGACTGATCACAACCAGTGCTGCAGATTCCATCGAATTAAGGAATGCTGTTGCCTACATGTGTGAATGCGCTGTGAGTAAAGTACTGAAGTAGAGGACACCTAAAGTGAAACGTCTTCATGAATGTCCACGTGGCTGAGCAGCAAGTTAACCTTTCATACATGTGCTAAAGAAGAAGAGTTGGGTTTTACTTTATTTACTTTTCCCTGGACTGTGTTGAATGACTATCATCTACAAGTTCAGCCTACTTTTTGCTGAGGATTAATGCACTGGGAGAGCTGAGAGAAAACTGAACAATAGAGCTGTCTTTTTCTTGACCAGTTCACCTTAGTTTCCCAAACTCTAAGTCTTTCCCGAATTCTTTCTCCTTTTTATTGTAGTAAAATGAACATAACACAAAATTCACCATTTGGATCATTTTACAAGTCACTGTACCATTCAGTGGAATTTACTACTGTCACAATGTTGTGCAACTATCACCACTGCCGAGCTGCAAAACATCTTCATCAACCAAGAGGAAACCTACACCCACTTTAAGGAGTCATTCCCTATTTCCCTCTCTTCCAAACCCCTGGCAACCACTGATGTAGAATCTTTTCTGTGTGTATGGATTTGCCACTGCTGGACATTTCATATAAATGGAACCATACAGTATGTAGCCTTTCATGCCTGACTCCTTTCCCTTAGTTGCATCCATCATGTAGCACGTATCAGAAATCCACTCACTGTTATGGCTGAATCCTTCATACCCTTTGAATACAAAATTAAAAATACGTTGAGAGTGAAGCTCTGTTTTAATGGCACATCTATTAGGCCAATTCATTGAAAGAGGCTGAAGATGGAGATATTGTTGTGAAATGATAATCGTTGAGAAGCCTCAGCCAATTCGATAATGAAAAGTTTGGGAAATGTTGCAAAAAATTATCTGCTTTATATTAAAAGCCTATTAAACAAGGATGCAGGAGATTGTCTTTTTCTTGCAGGTAACTTAAATGAGGCAGAAAGAAATAACTGCCCTTTAAAACACATTTTGAAAGGATTCTCTTTATTCTTAATAGACGAATGGGAGTACAGGAAGTTCACATCCAATATGGACTCCCTGTCCAAACACTGTTTATCGTTCTAGCCACCACTATCGAATTATATTTCTTGAGGGTAAGGCAGCTCAATTCCTGCATATTACTTTCTAAAATTCATCCATCAAATCCATTAATACAGTATAAACAAGAGTTGTTCATGTTTAAGTGCACTTCAAATTTCAGGTATAAAGAACCCCCAGTAAGAAAAAGAATCCTATATCTCTTGCCAGAATGTGGTCAGCTCTGGGGTGCTCTGCTAGCTGAAAGACACATTCATTATTAAGAGGATAGAGGCTGTTTAAGAGGGATGAGAGCCAAAAAGTTTTAACTACATATATGTGTTAAGAACAGTGCTAGGTTATCTCATATTCTATATCAGTCAAGGCTCACCATTTTACAGACGTGAAAAGCAAAGTTAAAAGTGTATTAGTAGGGCTTCCCTGTTGGCGCAGTGGTTAAGGATCCACCTGCCAGTGCACGGGACACACGTTTGAGCCCTGGTCCGGGAAGATCCCACATGCCGCGGAGCAACTAAGACCATGTGCCACAACTACTGAGCCTGCGTGCTAGAGCCCGTGAACCACAACTACTGAAGCCCACGCACCTAGACCCCGTGCTCAGCAACAACGAGAAGCCACCACAATGAGAAGCCCGCGTACTGCAACAAAGAGTAGCCCCCGCTCACCGCAACTAGGGAAAGCCCGTGCACAGCAACGAAGAGCCTAGGCAGCCAAAGATAAATAATTAAATACGTCTATTTTAAAAAAAAGTGTTTCAGTAACTTACTAAAAGACACGCAATCAGTAAACGTGAGCAGGAATTCAATCCCAAATCTGTCACACTGAAGTTTAAGCTAATACTTGAGATTAATAAAAACAGCACTAAATTAAAAGTTCAGAGATATTTTTTATTTCATACTTTCACTAATGCTCTTTGGAGATAAATCATTTCATTTATATGGGCCTTAGTTTTCACAACTGTAATAGTTGGAAGCTTGACTAGATGATCTGTATGTCGTCTTCCAATTCTAAAATGTTCCACTAATTTGGATTGCTACAATAATTGCCCTTGCAATACGTGCGTGCTGCCACCAAGTAGCAGTAGAGACTACTAGTTCCTTTTTTATCCCTAGTGGGGGTGCATTTTCACAGCACACTTATCCGTCAATAGTACAACCTGTTAGTAGAACTATAAGATAACAAAATAATCTGGTATTCTTTCCTGTAAAAGAGAAGCTTTACATTGTGTCTGTGAATCGTACCAGAATCACCTGTAGGTTTTTAAATAAGGAGGAAATCCTGAACCCATTGAATGAGAATCCTCAGAGACAGGACTTGGGCATCTGGAATTTTGGGCTCCCATCACTTGTATATTTTATTTCATTTTATTTTTGCCTATGTACAATATTTGTCACCTCCTTTTGAATCTTTAAAAGTTTCTTTTTGTTTTAAATTTTAGAATATTCCATAATCTTCACCTACTTTTCATAAGGTGTTACCTGTTATGTTTATTCGATCTTGTGCTTCTCCTGGTTAAGACTTCTTTCTTTCCTTTTTTTTTTTTCGGGGCCCTGCCTCATGTCTTGCAGGATCTTAGTTCCCTGACCTGGGATTGGACCCCAGGGCCCCAGCAGTGAAAGCACCATGTTCTAAACACTGGACCACCAGGGAAGTCCCAAGATTTCAGTTTTAAATGACTTTTCTCCCACTCTAATTCATTCCTGGGATCAGTTTCACATTTGGACATTAAAGCAACCTTGCATTGCCAGAATAAAGCTACTTTGATTCTGATATATGATTGTTTTACATACCATGGATGTAGTTTGTGCTTCTCTTTACACATTTTGCATGCATGTTCAAAGGAGAAACTGGCTTGTGATTCTATTCTTGTAATATTCTTTATAGATTTTTTTAAGATTCTATACTTTATGTATTATTTATTTATTTTTGGCTGCATTGGGTCTTCATTGCTGCATGCGAGCTTTCTCTAGTTTCGGCGAGCGGGGGTCTATCCTCTGTTGCGGTGAGTGGGCTTCTCATTGCAGCCTTCTGACCCCATGGGCTTCTGACCCCATTCGTCGGTGCTACTTCAGTTCCTTACCCCTTCCCTTCTGACCCTGGGCGGTGAAATCCTCTTTCTGCGGCTGGCCTGCGGCAGAAAGTCAATGAGGCAAGAGTAGGCTTGGAGTATCCAAGGAGCAGAAAGGATGTCAGCGTGTGGAAAACAGAGCGAGCAAATTGGAGAGGAGAAGGAAACAGTCAGAGAGGAAACAGACACCCAGATTTCTAGGTCTGTGGAGGCACTCTGAGGACTTTGCATTTTCTGTGAAGAAGCCATGGAAGAAATTTGCGTGACATGATCTGACTTATGTTTTAACAAGATCTCTCTGGATGCCACGCTGATTAGAGACTGTAGGAGAGCAAGGACAAGCCCCAGAAGACCAACAGTTGATTCAAAGAACTGATTACTCGAACATGGTCCCCCTCCTCAGTGAAGACGCAGAGCAGGAATTGGCAAATAATGGCCACGAATCAAATCAGGCTCTCAGCCTGGATCTGGGGGACTGTGAGCTAATAATGGTTCTCACGTTTAGAAAGCTTGTTGAAGAGGAAAGAGGAGGAGAAGCTACAGAAACTGTATATGGCCCACAAAGCCTAAGATATTTAAAATCCAGAAAATGCTTTCCAACACCTGACGTAAAGCATGTGGCTGGTAGGAGGTCCTCAACCAAATTTGGAAGAGGAATACATGAGTCAGTTAGTTCCTGAAAACACTGTAAAGTGATAGGTGTCAAGAAACATTTACCCCTTCACCCTTAACCTTCACAAATGATGCCAGTTCCATTGAGCTGTTGAAAAATACATTCTGGCTTTCAAAAAAATAACCCAGAGGGCATTTTCTCACATAGGCAAGGTCATAAACAACTGTCAAGTGAAGCTGAAATAGCAACAAATCAAATAATAACAAAAAACATTTTTACAGATTTTTAAATCTTACAAAGCATTTTCATGTTCATTATCTAATTTAATCCTCAAATCAACGTCATGAGATAGTTATAATTTCCCCATTAGAAGTGACCACATAGGAAATCCTTAGTGATTGCTCAAGAAAAGCTGAAATCTTGAGTGTTACATCTATTAATGCCACGGTTGGGTGTTTTCCCATGGGAACATTGGATGCTAAAATCCACAGGGATTTTCAGCTCAAGATGGCAGACTAGGAAATATATTTACTTTCTGTTCCTCCTGAAACCATATCTAAATAAAACTGTAGAAATACCAAAATTAATCAACCAATAAAAGCCAAGATATTTTGGAAGTCATCAACCACAGAAAGATTTCAACACATTTCGAGAAGGCAAACAATGAAATGGAGGAGCCATGAATAAAATAATGAAGAAAAAAAGGCTGAGCCTAAGTAAGGTCTGCACAAAGTCACTCAGCTTTTGCTGAGCTCTGGTTATAGTCAAGGGCAGAGGAAAGAAGAGGGGCTGAAAACAAGGAGACAAACGTCATTTTAGGAAAAACACTTCATTTAATGAGCTCCAGGGAACACTCAGCCTGCTGCCATACTAACTCATGAATTACAATGGATTGTTGGTAAGCAAGACAAGAAAACAGGGAAGAAACAAAAGAAACAAAAATCAAGACACTGTTTCTAACTGAACTCTTCTCAAATGAGATCGAGGAATTATGGTTCAATGCCACAGCTGTAAATCATTTCTGCTCTTGGAGAGGTTACAAAGGGCTTATAATATTTCCCTTTTTTTAGACAGAATTTAGGTCTGAGCAAAAGCTTTTGTGTCCTCCAACCCCAAAATTTATTGGGGATGGAAGCCCAGATTTGCTGGGACATACCATAAAAAGAATCTCATGAGCAGAGGGTCAAACTGATTTTGGAATATATGAATTATGCCCAGTGTGAGTTTCAACAGGTTTTTATATATATATATATATATATATACATTTTTACTGATCTATATGATTTTGGGTTCTGAAACTTCTACATGTCTCATGCGTGATACATAACAGACAATGTCAGCCCCAGGAGGGAGAAAACACTCCAATGAAGCAAGCCAAAGAAACAAGTTTTAAGCAAGGTCAAGTGATGTGTGGACCAGGATTGTTCAATTCCTACCTGTCATGCTGAAGCTTCCAGCTCCTGAATAACAACACATGCTTCCCTTGTCCTAGACAGCCAAGAGTACGTCTCCTCCCTTGGGCATAAGAATCCCTAGAGTTACATATGTGTAGTAAAGAGTGGACCCAGCTGTCATACTCACAATGACCAAATTGTGTTGATCGTACTTTATACCAATACATCGCTCCACGCTGAAGTTGCAATAAATGATATATTTGCTTTCTAGACATGAATGAGACGCCTTACTGGATATACTCCAGGAAGGCCAGAGAAGCTGGCTTCTAATCCATACGGAACAATTCACTGGTGAATTTCTTTCAGGATAGCCCATGATTTATCTAGAATATCATCTTTACATATCTGGATCCTTCAAACTAGACAAAGGGAAAATACGGGCTTCAAGCCTCAATTAGAAATATGGAATGGTGCCATGCTGACAACTGGTGGTCCCTGACCTGTATCTTCTGAGATTAGAACACAGTGTGGTGGATGACCAATTCAGGCGTTGAACAAAAGAAGACCTCCTACAGGGCAGTGTAGCTGTTTGTTACAGGTATGGCACTTAGGGCTAAGTACCATAAGGACTACAAGGAAAAAAAAAAAACAAGTAACACATGAAGCATATACGATAAGGAGGCACCACAGTCCAGAGCACAAGCTCTGGAACCACACAGGCTTGGATCGAATCCCGGCTAAGCCACTACCATCTATATACCCTGAAGGACAGGCCAAGGTTTAAATGTTCTTTTACCAAATTGCAAAAAAGAAGTGAAGAAAGAACCTATCTGCCAGGAAGGGACATCGTGGGGTGCAGCATCCAGTCGGATCAGGGCTCTGCATCTCCTGCTCAGAAACCTTGGCCACCTGGCTCATGGTGATGCTGGCAGCTGAGCAGCCCTGGAGAAGGTGATCCTGTCTCCAGATCTCGCAGAGGAGCTGGGGAGGTCTCCGGACGAGGTGGCCCACAGCCTGGTAAGCTCTGGCTGCCTCCTGCCCTCAGGTCTGAGCAGGCTCTGGCCTCTGGGCCCCGTGGTGGGGAAGGCCTGGCCGATACATACGCAGGGCTGAGGGGCCTGCAGAGCCAGTCCCCAGGCAGGGTGAGCTCTGGAGGAGGCTTCCACAGTCTCCAACAGTCTCCGCATGGTGGCCCAGCTGGTGCCAAACACCTGCCACCCACAGCCAGACGTCCCAGCCACTAGAAAGTCCAGAAGGGGCCCCTCCCTTTGCCTTTGGGCTGGGGTTAAGCCACCAGCTGGGCTTGCATGTGACCCCTGCCTCACCCCCTGCCCCGCCCGCTCCTTCTCTGTGACACTTACAATGGATATGTCATAAAGCCAGGCAGAGCCAGTGCTATAAATTCAGAGGAGTTAGAATCTAGGAAGAGCCTCTCCCACTTTCACTCTCTGCTCTCAGATCAGGCAGGCAGTACCTCTAATATGGAAGCTATGGACACCACACCTCCTTCACACGCTGTCCTCTTCCATTCTGCTCCTGTTTTCCCCAGCACCCCATTCACTGCTTTGGCGGGCATCGGTGCTTCAGCAGGAAGCACGTCAGACCCCGAACCTATGGACACCACACCTCCTTCACACGCTGTCATCTTCCATTCTGCTCCTGTTTTCCCCAGCACCCCATTCACTGCTTTGGCGGGCATCGGTGCTTCAGCAGGAAGCACGTCAGACCCCGAACCTATGGACACCACACCTCCTTCACACGCTGTCATCTTCCATTCTGCTCCTGTTTTCCCCAGCACCCCATTCACTGCTTTGGCGGGCATCGGAGCTTCAGCAGGAAGCACGTCAGACCCCGAACCTATGGACACCACACCTCCTTCACACGCTGTCATCTTCCATTCTGCTCCTGTTTTCCCCAACTCCAGCCTGAGAATGTGCCGAGGCCTGTAGCCTAGTTACGCCAGCTCAGAACAATGATGAGCACACCTCTTTCCAATCACCTTTCCTCACGCTCCCCATGCCTCATACTGCCCTGCTTCTTTACTCTTTATCCCACAGATACCCAAAGCCCCTTGCCTTTGGGGAGGCGGATTTGAGACCTATTGTCACGTCACGTCCTCGCTTGGCTGCCCTGTGAATAAACCTCCTCTTTGCTGCAAACCTCAGCATTTCAGTGTTTTGGCTTGCTGCGCCTCAGACAGAATGGTTGGGAGCAGTGGTACAGGACCCTTGCATGTGAGGGAAGCTGGTTCCTAGTAGTCACGTTGCGGATGTTTTCTCCTCTCGGGTGGGGGTGCGGCAGACATCCTGCTCTTCCGGAAAGGGAGAAACGCAGGTGCCAAACCCTTGCCCTCAGCGTCACCGTCACCTAGGAGCTTGTTAGAAGCACAGAATCCAGGCCCCACCCAGAACTACTGAATACCAGCCCGCATTTAACAAGATCCACAAGAGAGGCATACCCGTATTAAAGTTGGAGAGGCACCAAGCTGTCATCGTCTTCTCCGCAGCTAATGAAAACGAAGCAAAGATTCATCCCGAGCCGACTCTGCCTCAGTCACCTGGATATCACATGAGCTCATTTAATCCTCCCCAGAACCTGCAAATGAGACTGAGGGTCAGAGTGGTCTAGCACCCAAGGTTCCATAAAAGAGCATGACCAAGGCTCACTGGAGCCCAGACTTCCAAAAAAGAAGGCCCCTGAGCACAGCATGGCACCACCGCAGCCCAAACCGTGGGCCTCGAGGGTAGGCCAGACTCCCCACGCAGAGTTCACACCATTCGACAGATGCCCACAGCAGACCACATGGCAATATGAGAAGGAAGTTCTGATTGTGGAATCTCTGAATTTTGAGATTTAAAGAAAAACATCTGTTTTCGCGGGATGGTTAAAACAGTTCTACCAAGGAGTAAAGAGAGGGCATCTCAAGGCCCCTTCTGGACTAAGAATTTAATGCCTACTTATTGAGAAATGCTCGTGCATTTGCTCAGCCCTACGTCAAGATGAAGTTCTCTGTGCCCTAGAAGCTTAGGTTCTAAAAAGGCCACAGAAATGGGTGAGACCTAAAAAATGCCAGAACAATGCAACGGCCTTAATCAGACTGTCTTTGCTTTGCCTTGCTTACAAGTCACTGACTTGAAACTGAATATGGTGTCATGTCTTTATGTTTCTTGAAGCTTTTTTTTTTTTTTTTTTACAAAAGATCATATAAAGATTTTCTAACATGGTAAGACTTTTATATTGTATTTTTCTTAAACTGGAGTGTGGTACATTTACCCTCCATCAGATGATTGCTTATAACTCACCTTGCTTTATTAAGAATACCGCTAGAGGCTTCTATGTCCCTACTAAAAAAAAATACATTTTCAGGCCCATTCAAACCAACGAAAATCCAAGATTTCAGAGCACAAGATAATGAAAATTCTCTCTATCCGTGTCTTTTACTACTTTTAATCTGTTAACAGTCCCTAAGTGTCTCAGATGAAAGGTACTGTCGCGGGAATTGACATCGTTAACAGCATTCCATACAGGTAAGTCTTGATTGTTCCAATTTCTCAAAAAGTTGGACACATTTACCGCCTCTATGACATCTCTAGGGTGTGTGGAAGAAATAAAAAAGAGGCCTGTACAATGTATTTCTCAAAATATACACACAAATAGTTTGCACATACAAACAGGGAAACCTTATAAATAATGTATGGGGAGCAAAGTATCGTCGGTAACGGAACTACTCATTTCGAAAGACAACACTGTCACCAAGTGTCCCCTCACCAAAACTGACTGGGAACTTTTAGGGGCCACCAAACCAGAGGTGGAGATTTTTAGGCACATTCTTGCCAGAAAGGAGAGCCTAGGGCTTAAACCACTCAACTTGTTGGCACGAATGCCAGGGCAACCCAAGCAAGTGGATATACAAGCCTACGTAACGCTTGGAAGTAGGAAGCTTTGGGGGACTACACCTGGACTGGTACTGGCCTCCCTCCCCAAAGGGACAAGGAGAGCAGAAACCTGGATGGAGTCAAGAGAGAGAAAAAAGAAAGGCAAGGCTGGGTATGGAGCAACGTGTGGATCCAGGAACATGTGTCTCAGAACTGCCGGGGCTCTGCAGACCAGCTGCATCCCCATTCTCCTTGACCCTCATTGGTATAATGAACTCAGGGTGGGCGCATCCCGGCTGCCAAGTCACTTCCACCTGTCCATGGAGTTGACAGTTACTTGCTCACAGTGAACCAACCTCTCTGGACCTAACAGCCACTGCAGGAGGCGGTAGTGGAGAACAAGGTGACGACAACGACCAGATGCGAAAGAGGAAGAGACGTCCAGTGGACCGACTGGGTGGACTGATGGTGTGGGGTTAAGTCTGCAGAGCTAAAGGGCCCAGAGGTAGAAAAGGGAAGGGGAACCATGAGGATATGGTCAAGCCCCATCGTATGGATAGTTCATCCATATGTTGTATGCAAATTCCATTCAATTTGCTCTGAGTGAACAAGAGAGAACAAAATTATCCTTTAAACCATGTCAGTGACTTTATTTACCATCTCATTTGATGAGCTCATAGCCCAGGGTCAGAGGGAAATGGGAGCTGTGAGTCTGCCATCTCTCAGGAAGTCTCAGGCCTCAGAGGCCCCTCAGAGCCAAACTACCTCACCTTTTGCACTTTTCAAGCAACCTTATTCCTAAGCGCGAGTCACCCTCTTCATCAGGTTCTCCAAGAAACAGCAATCTCTCCCAATGAGAGAGGAAAAATGGGCTACTTTGGCTTGCTGAGGCACAATAGGTAGTTCTCCAAAATGGTACCTGCCTGGGGCATTTTTCAAGAAAATTAAGCATCAGTGGTGATTTGTTTGTCTTCACATAACGTATGACCCAGATGTGCTGAGAAATAAGAAAAGGACGAACGAATCAAGGGCAGCTGATCCAAGGAGGCAAGGGGCAACTTCCACAGCCTACGTGGAAAGCTAGAGGGAGGGACCATCCAGCTGGTGGGAGCTGAAGACAGGGGCCAGTCCTCCTTGGGCTCGGGATGCCACCCCCTCTTCCTACATCTTCACGCTCTCCTTCTCTTTTGGCCCCTCCCAGCCATATTAAAGAGCCACAAGGAAATGCTCTCCTCCATTCCATTCTCCTGTCCTCCTATCCACCCCTCCCTTCTTTCCCTGTGCCATCAATTTCTTGACTTGCCCCCCATTTCTCCCCCCCCATCTACACTGCGATCTGGTTTCTGCCCCACTACTCTCGTGAAACTGATCTCCTTGAAGCCCCCAATGATTTCTCCGTTGACAAGTCCAGGGGACTACTTCTCAATCCTTATCTTTGTGACCGCCAAGCCGAGTTAGATCTTAAACAACGTCTCTGTCTTGAAAATCTCTTCCCTTGGCTTCCGCGCCACCTTTCCTTTTCTTTTCATGAGACTGATCACAACCAGTGCTGCAGATTCCATCGAATTAAGGAATGCTGTTGCCTACATGTGTGAATGCGCTGTGAGTAAAGTACTGAAGTAGAGGACACCTAAAGTGAAACGTCTTCATGAATGTCCACGTGGCTGAGCAGCAAGTTAACCTTTCATACATGTGCTAAAGAAGAAGAGTTGGGTTTTACTTTATTTACTTTTCCCTGGACTGTGTTGAATGACTATCATCTACAAGTTCAGCCTACTTTTTGCTGAGGATTAATGCACTGGGAGAGCTGAGAGAAAACTGAACAATAGAGCTGTCTTTTTCTTGACCAGTTCACCTTAGTTTCCCAAACTCTAAGTCTTTCCCGAATTCTTTCTCCTTTTTATTGTAGTAAAATGAACATAACACAAAATTCACCATTTGGATCATTTTACAAGTCACTGTACCATTCAGTGGAATTTACTACTGTCACAATGTTGTGCAACTATCACCACTGCCGAGCTGCAAAACATCTTCATCAACCAAGAGGAAACCTACACCCACTTTAAGGAGTCATTCCCTATTTCCCTCTCTTCCAAACCCCTGGCAACCACTGATGTAGAATCTTTTCTGTGTGTATGGATTTGCCACTGCTGGACATTTCATATAAATGGAACCATACAGTATGTAGCCTTTCATGCCTGACTCCTTTCCCTTAGTTGCATCCATCATGTAGCACGTATCAGAAATCCACTCACTGTTATGGCTGAATCCTTCATACCCTTTGAATACAAAATTAAAAATACGTTGAGAGTGAAGCTCTGTTTTAATGGCACATCTATTAGGCCAATTCATTGAAAGAGGCTGAAGATGGAGATATTGTTGTGAAATGATAATCGTTGAGAAGCCTCAGCCAATTCGATAATGAAAAGTTTGGGAAATGTTGCAAAAAATTATCTGCTTTATATTAAAAGCCTATTAAACAAGGATGCAGGAGATTGTCTTTTTCTTGCAGGTAACTTAAATGAGGCAGAAAGAAATAACTGCCCTTTAAAACACATTTTGAAAGGATTCTCTTTATTCTTAATAGACGAATGGGAGTACAGGAAGTTCACATCCAATATGGACTCCCTGTCCAAACACTGTTTATCGTTCTAGCCACCACTATCGAATTATATTTCTTGAGGGTAAGGCAGCTCAATTCCTGCATATTACTTTCTAAAATTCATCCATCAAATCCATTAATACAGTATAAACAAGAGTTGTTCATGTTTAAGTGCACTTCAAATTTCAGGTATAAAGAACCCCCAGTAAGAAAAAGAATCCTATATCTCTTGCCAGAATGTGGTCAGCTCTGGGGTGCTCTGCTAGCTGAAAGACACATTCATTATTAAGAGGATAGAGGCTGTTTAAGAGGGATGAGAGCCAAAAAGTTTTAACTACATATATGTGTTAAGAACAGTGCTAGGTTATCTCATATTCTATATCAGTCAAGGCTCACCATTTTACAGACGTGAAAAGCAAAGTTAAAAGTGTATTAGTAGGGCTTCCCTGTTGGCGCAGTGGTTAAGGATCCACCTGCCAGTGCACGGGACACACGTTTGAGCCCTGGTCCGGGAAGATCCCACATGCCGCGGAGCAACTAAGACCATGTGCCACAACTACTGAGCCTGCGTGCTAGAGCCCGTGAACCACAACTACTGAAGCCCACGCACCTAGACCCCGTGCTCAGCAACAACGAGAAGCCACCACAATGAGAAGCCCGCGTACTGCAACAAAGAGTAGCCCCCGCTCACCGCAACTAGGGAAAGCCCGTGCACAGCAACGAAGAGCCTAGGCAGCCAAAGATTAATAATTAAATACGTCTATTTTAAAAAAAAGTGTTTCAGTAACTTACTAAAAGACACGCAATCAGTAAACGTGAGCAGGAATTCAATCCCAAATCTGTCACACTGAAGTTTAAGCTAATACTTGAGATTAATAAAAACAGCACTAAATTAAAAGTTCAGAGATATTTTTTATTTCATACTTTCACTAATGCTCTTTGGAGATAAATCATTTCATTTATATGGGCCTTAGTTTTCACAACTGTAATAGTTGGAAGCTTGACTAGATGATCTGTATGTCGTCTTCCAATTCTAAAATGTTCCACTAATTTGGATTGCTACAATAATTGCCCTTGCAATACGTGCGTGCTGCCACCAAGTAGCAGTAGAGACTACTAGTTCCTTTTTTATCCCTAGTGGGGGTGCATTTTCACAGCACACTTATCCGTCAATAGTACAACCTGTTAGTAGAACTATAAGATAACAAAATAATCTGGTATTCTTTCCTGTAAAAGAGAAGCTTTACATTGTGTCTGTGAATCGTACCAGAATCACCTGTAGGTTTTTAAATAAGGAGGAAATCCTGAACCCATTGAATGAGAATCCTCAGAGACAGGACTTGGGCATCTGGAATTTTGGGCTCCCATCACTTGTATATTTTATTTCATTTTATTTTTGCCTATGTACAATATTTGTCACCTCCTTTTGAATCTTTAAAAGTTTCTTTTTGTTTTAAATTTTAGAATATTCCATAATCTTCACCTACTTTTCATAAGGTGTTACCTGTTATGTTTATTCGATCTTGTGCTTCTCCTGGTTAAGACTTCTTTCTTTCCTTTTTTTTTTTTCGGGGCCCTGCCTCATGTCTTGCAGGATCTTAGTTCCCTGACCTGGGATTGGACCCCAGGGCCCCAGCAGTGAAAGCACCATGTTCTAAACACTGGACCACCAGGGAAGTCCCAAGATTTCAGTTTTAAATGACTTTTCTCCCACTCTAATTCATTCCTGGGATCAGTTTCACATTTGGACATTAAAGCAACCTTGCATTGCCAGAATAAAGCTACTTTGATTCTGATATATGATTGTTTTACATACCATGGATGTAGTTTGTGCTTCTCTTT
The DNA here is from genome assembly GCF_039906515.1 of Pseudorca crassidens. NCBI lineage: Eukaryota > Metazoa > Chordata > Mammalia > Artiodactyla > Delphinidae > Pseudorca > Pseudorca crassidens. Next base: position 2,728 of record NW_027135969.1, on the reverse strand, counting down.
ACACATTTTGCATGCATGTTCAAAGGAGAAACTGGCTTGTGATTCTATTCTTGTAATATTCTTTATAGATTTTTTTAAGATTCTATACTTTATGTATTATTTATTTATTTTTGGCTGCATTGGGTCTTCATTGCTGCATGCGAGCTTTCTCTAGTTTCGGCGAGCGGGGGTCTATCCTCTGTTGCGGTGAGTGGGCTTCTCATTGCAGCCTTCTGACCCCATGGGCTTCTGACCCCATTCGTCGGTGCTACTTCAGTTCCTTACCCCTTCCCTTCTGACCCTGGGCGGTGAAATCCTCTTTCTGCGGCTGGCCTGCGGCAGAAAGTCAATGAGGCAAGAGTAGGCTTGGAGTATCCAAGGAGCAGAAAGGATGTCAGCGTGTGGAAAACAGAGCGAGCAAATTGGAGAGGAGAAGGAAACAGTCAGAGAGGAAACAGACACCCAGATTTCTAGGTCTGTGGAGGCACTCTGAGGACTTTGCATTTTCTGTGAAGAAGCCATGGAAGAAATTTGCGTGACATGATCTGACTTATGTTTTAACAAGATCTCTCTGGATGCCACGCTGATTAGAGACTGTAGGAGAGCAAGGACAAGCCCCAGAAGACCAACAGTTGATTCAAAGAACTGATTACTCGAACATGGTCCCCCTCCTCAGTGAAGACGCAGAGCAGGAATTGGCAAATAATGGCCACGAATCAAATCAGGCTCTCAGCCTGGATCTGGGGGACTGTGAGCTAATAATGGTTCTCACGTTTAGAAAGCTTGTTGAAGAGGAAAGAGGAGGAGAAGCTACAGAAACTGTATATGGCCCACAAAGCCTAAGATATTTAAAATCCAGAAAATGCTTTCCAACACCTGACGTAAAGCATGTGGCTGGTAGGAGGTCCTCAACCAAATTTGGAAGAGGAATACATGAGTCAGTTAGTTCCTGAAAACACTGTAAAGTGATAGGTGTCAAGAAACATTTACCCCTTCACCCTTAACCTTCACAAATGATGCCAGTTCCATTGAGCTGTTGAAAAATACATTCTGGCTTTCAAAAAAATAACCCAGAGGGCATTTTCTCACATAGGCAAGGTCATAAACAACTGTCAAGTGAAGCTGAAATAGCAACAAATCAAATAATAACAAAAAACATTTTTACAGATTTTTAAATCTTACAAAGCATTTTCATGTTCATTATCTAATTTAATCCTCAAATCAACGTCATGAGATAGTTATAATTTCCCCATTAGAAGTGACCACATAGGAAATCCTTAGTGATTGCTCAAGAAAAGCTGAAATCTTGAGTGTTACATCTATTAATGCCACGGTTGGGTGTTTTCCCATGGGAACATTGGATGCTAAAATCCACAGGGATTTTCAGCTCAAGATGGCAGACTAGGAAATATATTTACTTTCTGTTCCTCCTGAAACCATATCTAAATAAAACTGTAGAAATACCAAAATTAATCAACCAATAAAAGCCAAGATATTTTGGAAGTCATCAACCACAGAAAGATTTCAACACATTTCGAGAAGGCAAACAATGAAATGGAGGAGCCATGAATAAAATAATGAAGAAAAAAAGGCTGAGCCTAAGTAAGGTCTGCACAAAGTCACTCAGCTTTTGCTGAGCTCTGGTTATAGTCAAGGGCAGAGGAAAGAAGAGGGGCTGAAAACAAGGAGACAAACGTCATTTTAGGAAAAACACTTCATTTAATGAGCTCCAGGGAACACTCAGCCTGCTGCCATACTAACTCATGAATTACAATGGATTGTTGGTAAGCAAGACAAGAAAACAGGGAAGAAACAAAAGAAACAAAAATCAAGACACTGTTTCTAACTGAACTCTTCTCAAATGAGATCGAGGAATTATGGTTCAATGCCACAGCTGTAAATCATTTCTGCTCTTGGAGAGGTTACAAAGGGCTTATAATATTTCCCTTTTTTTAGACAGAATTTAGGTCTGAGCAAAAGCTTTTGTGTCCTCCAACCCCAAAATTTATTGGGGATGGAAGCCCAGATTTGCTGGGACATACCATAAAAAGAATCTCATGAGCAGAGGGTCAAACTGATTTTGGAATATATGAATTATGCCCAGTGTGAGTTTCAACAGGTTTTTATATATATATATATATATATATACATTTTTACTGATCTATATGATTTTGGGTTCTGAAACTTCTACATGTCTCATGCGTGATACATAACAGACAATGTCAGCCCCAGGAGGGAGAAAACACTCCAATGAAGCAAGCCAAAGAAACAAGTTTTAAGCAAGGTCAAGTGATGTGTGGACCAGGATTGTTCAATTCCTACCTGTCATGCTGAAGCTTCCAGCTCCTGAATAACAACACATGCTTCCCTTGTCCTAGACAGCCAAGAGTACGTCTCCTCCCTTGGGCATAAGAATCCCTAGAGTTACATATGTGTAGTAAAGAGTGGACCCAGCTGTCATACTCACAATGACCAAATTGTGTTGATCGTACTTTATACCAATACATCGCTCCACGCTGAAGTTGCAATAAATGATATATTTGCTTTCTAGACATATGAATGAGACGCCTTACTGGATATACTCCAGGAAGGCCAGAGAAGCTGGCTTCTAATCCATACGGAACAATTCACTGGTGAATTTCTTTCAGGATAGCCCATGATTTATCTAGAATATCATCTTTACATATCTGGATCCTTCAAACTAGACAAAGGGAAAATACGGGCTTCAAGCCTCAGTTAGAAATATGGA
>NW_027135967.1:0-51138 GCF_039906515.1 Pseudorca crassidens | reverse complement strand
AATGCCTAAGAATGTACCTGACTAGTAAGTATCTTAAAACCTATGGATTGCTATGTCTCCGAAAGAGAATCAAGCATGTGTACAGGGGCATAAACGCAGCAGTGATAGGATTGGAGAGGTTCGGTGAGCAAATGAAGACCCTTTGAAGTCATATTGCATGGTACCCATTCCACGGGTTTCAACTACCCAGGTTTAAGGTATTCTTCCTTCAGCTAAAACATGCATGTGGAACCTAGAGTATGATCAACCATGTGATCGGGAGACGTGTTCAAATATGTCTCAGTTTTCGTACCCTGGTACTCGGGTGCAACATTCCAGACGCTTTACTAACACCCTCCCGACTTGGAGAGTCAGTCCCTTTAACCTCCTGTTTGGCCCAGTTTGCAATTTCTGCGGAAGATGAACAGGAATAGCGAGAACCAATGAGAGACTAGCTGGAGGTGTCTGGACGGGGAAATTTAACTCTCATTTCCCACCAGGAAGAGGAATTAACCAAAGGCTCAGCGTGCCGTGCCGGAACCAGATTAGGGCCTGAAGCCATCCTGCGGTGTTGCGGCCAGCTCAAAAGAAAGCGAGTTGAAGAAAGGAGCTCAGGGGCACTGTAATTCACAAACCTGCAGAGTTATAAATGACAGCTATCGTCCAAAAATATACTGAAGTAAGGCTGCCAAGAGGACTTGAAAGCGGGGCAGAATTGCAGGAAACCGATTTCAGGAGGTAGACTGGAATTGCATTGAAAGCATAGGAAAAGAGGCAGAACGTCCACAATGATGCACTTGGCCAAAAAGGGCGTATGCGTTTTTTCCTGAATATATTCAGGAAAAAACGCATACGCCCTTTTTGGCCAACCAAGCAAGCTTGCAAAGGAAATCTGCACTACAATGAAGTCTCACTTCCCCCCGGTCAAAAGGGCCATCTGAAAAAAGTGTAAAATCCAGAAAGGCAGGACAGGCCATGGAGAACTGGGAGCCTTGTTATGCTGATGGGCGGGATGTAAATTGCCAACAGACACTCGGGAGAAGTGTATGGTGTTTCCTGAAACATCTAAAAAACAAAGCAACAGAGCCTAGGGCACTTCCACTTATGGTCCTATAGCTTAGGGAAATTAAAATCAAAAAGACACAGCCACCCCAAAGTTTGGGACGCCTCTGTTTACAAGAACCTCGTTTACAGTACAAGTTCAACATCGCAGAAAGTGAAAAATGGATAAAGAAGTTGTGGTATTTACTTACAAAGCAATATCACTCAGCAATGAAATCTATGTCATCAGGCCCTTAGCAGCACAATGAGTGGATTCAGGTATGATGATTCTAACTGAAATAAGTCACACAGAAAAAGAAACATCATAAGATATCAGTAATACACGGAATGTAAACTTGGCTACACAGGAACTGAATTACAGAACAGAACAGGGTCTCAAATTTAGAAAACCAACTTATGCTTGCTTAAGGGAAAGGTGAGTTGGGGTGCTGCATAAAACCAGAGATTGAAATGAGCACAGATAAAGTTCCTTAAGCCAAATATGGAATAGACAAGAGCTACTCCTTGCTCAACGAAATGGACTCAACACCGCATATTAAATGCCTAAGAATGTACCTGACTAGTAAGTATCTTAAAACCTATGGATTGCTATGTCTCCGAAAGAGAATCAAGCATGTGTACAGGGGCATAAACGCAGCAGTGATAGGATTGGAGAGGTTCGGTGAGCAAATGAAGACCCTTTGAAGTCATATTGCATGGTACCCATTCCACGGGTTTCAACTACCCAGGTTTAAGGTATTCTTCCTTCAGCTAAAACATGCATGTGGAACCTAGAGTATGATCAACCATGTGATCGGGAGACGTGTTCAAATATGTCTCAGTTTTCGTACCCTGGTACTCGGGTGCAACATTCCAGACGCTTTACTAACACCCTCCCGACTTGGAGAGTCAGTCCCTTTAACCTCCTGTTTGGCCCAGTTTGCAATTTCTGCGGAAGATGAACAGGAATAGCGAGAACCAATGAGAGACTAGCTGGAGGTGTCTGGACGGGCAAATTTAACTCTCATTTCCCACCAGGAAGAGGAATTAACCAAAGGCTCAGCGTGCCGTGCCGGAACCAGATTAGGGCCTGAAGCCATCCTGCGGTGTTGCGGCCAGCTCAAAAGAAAGCGAGTTGAAGAAAGGAGCTCAGGGGCACTGTAATTCACAAACCTGCAGAGTTATAAATGACAGCTATCGTCCAAAAATATACTGAAGTAAGGCTGCCAAGAGGACTTGAAAGCGGGGCAGAATTGCAGGAAACCGATTTCAGGAGGCAGACTGGAATTGCATTGAAAGCATAGGAAAAGAGGCAGAACGTCCACAATGATGCACTTGGCCAAAAAGGGCGTATGCGTTTTTTCCTGAATATATTCAGGAAAAAACGCATACGCCCTTTTTGGCCAACCAAGCAAGCTTGCAAAGGAAATCTGCACTACAATGAAGTCTCACTTCCCCCCGGTCAAAAGGGCCATCTGAAAAAAGTGTAAAATCCAGAAAGACAGGACAGGCCATGGAGAACTGGGAGCCTTGTTATGCTGATGGGCGGGATGTAAATTGCCAACAGACACTCGGGAGAAGTGTATGGTGTTTCCTGAAACATCTAAAAAACAAAGCAACAGAGCCTAGGGCACTTCCACTTATGGTCCTATAGCTTAGGGAAATTAAAATCAAAAAGACACAGCCACCCCAAAGTTTGGGACGCCTCTGTTTACAAGAACCTCGTTTACAGTACAAGTTCAACATCGCAGAAAGTGAAAAATGGATAAAGAAGTTGTGGTATTTACTTACAAAGCAATATCACTCAGCAATGAAATCTATGTCATCAGGCCCTTAGCAGCACAATGAGTGGATTCAGGTATGATGATTCTAACTGAAATAAGTCACACAGAAAAAGAAACATCATAAGATATCAGTAATACACGGAATGTAAACTTGGCTACACAGGAACTGAATTACAGAACAGAACAGGGTCTCAAATTTAGAAAACCAACTTATGCTTGCTTAAGGGGAAAGGTGAGTTGGGGTGCTGCATAAAACCAGAGATTGAAATGAGCACAGATAAAGTTCCTTAAGCCAAATATGGAATAGACAAGAGCTACTCCTTGCTCAACGAAATGGACTCAACACCGCATATTAAATGCCTAAGAATGTACCTGACTAGTAAGTATCTTAAAACCTATGGATTGCTATGTCTCCGAAAGAGAATCAAGCATGTGTACAGGGGCATAAACGCAGCAGTGATAGGATTGGAGAGGTTCGGTGAGCAAATGAAGACCCTTTGAAGTCATATTGCATGGTACCCATTCCACGGGTTTCAACTACCCAGGTTTAAGGTATTCTTCCTTCAGCTAAAAACATGCATGTGGAACCTAGAGTATGATCAACCATGTGATCGGGAGACGTGTTCAAATATGTCTCAGTTTTTGTACCCTGGTACTCGGGTGCAACATTCCAGACGCTTTACTAACACCCTCCCGACTTGGAGAGTCAGTCCCTTTAACCTCCTGTTTGGCCCAGTTTGCAATTTCTGCGGAAGATGAACAGGAATAGCGAGAACCAATGAGAGACTAGCTGGAGGTGTCTGGATGGGCAAATTTAACTCTCATTTCCCACCAGGAAGAGGAATTAACCAAAGGCTCAGCGTGCCGTGCCGGAACCAGATTAGGGCCTGAAGCCATCCTGCGGTGTTGCGGCCAGCTCAAAAGAAAGCGAGTTGAAGAAAGGAGCTCAGGGGCACTGTAATTCACAAACCTGCAGAGTTATAAATGACAGCTATCGTCCAAAAATATACTGAAGTAAGGCTGCCAAGAGGACTTGAAAGCGGGGCAGAATTGCAGGAAACCGATTTCAGGAGGCAGACTGGAATTGCATTGAAAGCATAGGAAAAGAGGCAGAACGTCCACAATGATGCACTTGGCCAAAAAGGGCGTATGCGTTTTTTCCTGAATATATTCAGGAAAAAACACATACGCCCTTTTTGGCCAACCAAGCAAGCTTGCAAAGGAAATCTGCACTACAATGAAGTCTCACTTCCCCCCGGTCAAAAGGGCCATCTGAAAAAAGTGTAAAATCCAGAAAGGCAGGACAGGCCATGGAGAACTGGGAGCCTTGTTATGCTGATGGGCGGGATGTAAATTGCCAACAGACACTCGGGAGAAGTGTATGGTGTTTCCTGAAACATCTAAAAAACAAAGCAACAGAGCCTAGGGCACTTCCACTTATGGTCCTATAGCTTAGGGAAATTAAAATCAAAAAGACACAGCCACCCCAAAGTTTGGGACGCCTCTGTTTACAAGAACCTCGTTTACAGTACAAGTTCAACATCGCAGAAAGTGAAAAATGGATAAAGAAGTTGTGGTATTTACTTACAAAGCAATATCACTCAGCAATGAAATCTATGTCATCAGGCCCTTAGCAGCACAATGAGTGGATTCAGGTATGATGATTCTAACTGAAATAAGTCACACAGAAAAAGAAACATCATAAGATATCAGTAATACACGGAATGTAAACTTGGCTACACAGGAACTGAATTACAGAACAGAACAGGGTCTCAAATTTAGAAAACCAACTTATGCTTGCTTAAGGGGAAAGGTGAGTTGGGGTGCTGCATAAAACCAGAGATTGAAATGAGCACAGATAAAGTTCCTTAAGCCAAATATGGAATAGACAAGAGCTACTCCTTGCTCAACGAAATGGACTCAACACCGCATATTAAATGCCTAAGAATGTACCTGACTAGTAAGTATCTTAAAACCTATGGATTGCTATGTCTCCGAAAGAGAATCAAGCATGTGTACAGGGGCATAAACGCAGCAGTGATAGGATTGGAGAGGTTCGGTGAGCAAATGAAGACCCTTTGAAGTCATATTGCATGGTACCCATTCCACGGGTTTCAACTACCCAGGTTTAAGGTATTCTTCCTTCAGCTAAAACATGCATGTGGAACCTAGAGTATGATCAACCATGTGATCGGGAGACGTGTTCAAATATGTCTCAGTTTTCGTACCCTGGTACTCGGGTGCAACATTCCAGACGCTTTACTAACACCCTCCCGACTTGGAGAGTCAGTCCCTTTAACCTCCTGTTTGGCCCAGTTTGCAATTTCTGCGGAAGATGAACAGGAATAGCGAGAACCAATGAGAGACTAGCTGGAGGTGTCTGGACGGGCAAATTTAACTCTCATTTCCCACCAGGAAGAGGAATTAACCAAAGGCTCAGCGTGCCGTGCCGGAACCAGATTAGGGCCTGAAGCCATCCTGCGGTGTTGCGGCCAGCTCAAAAGAAAGCGAGTTGAAGAAAGGAGCTCAGGGGCACTGTAATTCACAAACCTGCAGAGTTATAAATGACAGCTATCGTCCAAAAATATACTGAAGTAAGGCTGCCAAGAGGACTTGAAAGCGGGGCAGAATTGCAGGAAACCGATTTCAGGAGGTAGACTGGAATTGCATTGAAAGCATAGGAAAAGAGGCAGAACGTCCACAATGATGCACTTGGCCAAAAAGGGCGTATGCGTTTTTTCCTGAATATATTCAGGAAAAAACGCACACGCCCTTTTTGGCCAACCAAGCAAGCTTGCAAAGGAAATCTGCACTACAATGAAGTCTCACTTCCCCCCGGTCAAAAGGGCCATCTGAAAAAAGTGTAAAATCCAGAAAGGCAGGACAGGCCATGGAGAACTGGGAGCCTTGTTATGCTGATGGGCGGGATGTAAATTGCCAACAGACACTCGGGAGAAGTGTATGGTGTTTCCTGAAACATCTAAAAAACAAAGCAACAGAGCCTAGGGCACTTCCACTTATGGTCCTATAGCTTAGGGAAATTAAAATCAAAAAGACACAGCCACCCCAAAGTTTGGGACGCCTCTGTTTACAAGAACCTCGTTTAGCGTACAAGTTCAACATCGCAGAAAGTGAAAAATGGATAAAGAAGTTGTGGTATTTACTTACAAAGCAATATCACTCAGCAATGAAATCTATGTCATCAGGCCCTTAGCAGCACAATGAGTGGATTCAGGTATGATGATTCTAACTGAAATAAGTCACACAGAAAAAGAAACATCATAAGATATCAGTAATACACGGAATGTAAACTTGGCTACACAGGAACTGAATTACAGAACAGAACAGGGTCTCAAATTTAGAAAACCAACTTATGCTTGCTTAAGGGGAAAGGTGAGTTGGGGTGCTGCATAAAACCAGAGATTGAAATGAGCACAGATAAAGTTCCTTAAGCCAAATATGGAATAGACAAGAGCTACTCCTTGCTCAACGAAATGGACTCAACACCGCATATTAAATGCCTAAGAATGTACCTGACTAGTAAGTATCTTAAAACCTATGGATTGCTATGTCTCCGAAAGAGAATCAAGCATGTGTACAGGGGCATAAACGCAGCAGTGATAGGATTGGAGAGGTTCGGTGAGCAAATGAAGACCCTTTGAAGTCATATTGCATGGTACCCATTCCACGGGTTTCAACTACCCAGGTTTAAGGTATTCTTCCTTCAGCTAAAACATGCATGTGGAACCTAGAGTATGATCAACCATGTGATCGGGAGACTTGTTCAAATATGTCTCAGTTTTCGTACCCTGGTACTCGGGTGCAACATTCCAGACGCTTTACTAACACCCTCCCGACTTGGAGAGTCAGTCCCTTTAACCTCCTGTTTGGCCCAGTTTGCAATTTCTGCGGAAGATGAACAGGAATAGCGAGAACCAATGAGAGACTAGCTGGAGGTGTCTGGACGGGCAAATTTAACTCTCATTTCCCACCAGGAAGAGGAATTAACCAAAGGCTCAGCGTGCCGTGCCGGAACCAGATTAGGGCCTGAAGCCATCCTGCGGTGTTGCGGCCAGCTCAAAAGAAAGCGAGTTGAAGAAAGGAGCTCAGGGGCACTGTAATTCACAAACCTGCAGAGTTATAAATGACAGCTATCGTCCAAAAATATACTGAAGTAAGGCTGCCAAGAGGACTTGAAAGCGGGGCAGAATTGCAGGAAACCGATTTCAGGAGGTAGACTGGAATTGCATTGAAAGCATAGGAAAAGAGGCAGAACGTCCACAATGATGCACTTGGCCAAAAAGGGCGTATGCGTTTTTTCCTGAATATATTCAGGAAAAAACGCATACGCCCTTTTTGGCCAACCAAGCAAGCTTGCAAAGGAAATCTGCACTACAATGAAGTCTCACTTCCCCCCGGTCAAAAGGGCCATTTGAAAAAAGTGTAAAATCCAGAAAGGCAGGACAGGCCATGGAGAACTGGGAGCCTTGTTATGCTGATGGGCGGGATGTAAATTGCCAACAGACACTCCGGAGAAGTGTATGGTGTTTCCTGAAACATCTAAAAAACAAAGCAACAGAGCCTAGGGCACTTCCACTTATGGTCCTATAGCTTAGGGAAATTAAAATCAAAAAGACACAGCCACCCCAAAGTTTGGGACGCCTCTGTTTACAAGAACCTCGTTTAGCGTACAAGTTCAACATCGCAGAAAGTGAAAAATGGATAAAGAAGTTGTGGTATTTACTTACAAAGCAATATCACTCAGCAATGAAATCTATGTCATCAGGCCCTTAGCAGCACAATGAGTGGATTCAGGTATGATGATTCTAACTGAAATAAGTCACACAGAAAAAGAAACATCATAAGATATCAGTAATACACGGAATGTAAACTTGGCTACACAGGAACTGAATTACAGAACAGAACAGGGTCTCAAATTTAGAAAACCAACTTATGCTTGCTTAAGGGGAAAGGTGAGTTGGGGTGCTGCATAAAACCAGAGATTGAAATGAGCACAGATAAAGTTCCTTAAGCCAAATATGGAATAGACAAGAGCTACTCCTTGCTCAACGAAATGGACTCAACACCGCATATTAAATGCCTAAGAATGTACCTGACTAGTAAGTATCTTAAAACCTATGGATTGCTATGTCTCCGAAAGAGAATCAAGCATGTGTACAGGGGCATAAACGCAGCAGTGATAGGATTGGAGAGGTTCGGTGAGCAAATGAAGACCCTTTGAAGTCATATTGCATGGTACCCATTCCACGGGTTTCAACTACCCAGGTTTAAGGTATTCTTCCTTCAGCTAAAACATGCATGTGGAACCTAGAGTATGATCAACCATGTGATCGGGAGACGTGTTCAAATATGTCTCAGTTTTCGTACCCTGGTACTCGGGTGCAACATTCCAGACGCTTTACTAACACCCTCCCGACTTGGAGAGTCAGTCCCTTTAACCTCCTGTTTGGCCCAGTTTGCAATTTCTGCGGAAGATGAACAGGAATAGCGAGAACCAATGAGAGACTAGCTGGAGGTGTCTGGACGGGCAAATTTAACTCTCATTTCCCACCAGGAAGAGGAATTAACCAAAGGCTCAGCGTGCCGTGCCGGAACCAGATTAGGGCCTGAAGCCATCCTGCGGTGTTGCGGCCAGCTCAAAAGAAAGCGAGTTGAAGAAAGGAGCTCAGGGGCACTGTAATTCACAAACCTGCAGAGTTATAAATGACAGCTATCGTCCAAAAATATACTGAAGTAAGGCTGCCAAGAGGACTTGAAAGCGGGGCAGAATTGCAGGAAACCGATTTCAGGAGGTAGACTGGAATTGCATTGAAAGCATAGGAAAAGAGGCAGAACGTCCACAATGATGCACTTGGCCAAAAAGGGCGTATGCGTTTTTTCCTGAATATATTCAGGAAAAAACGCATACGCCCTTTTTGGCCAACCAAGCAAGCTTGCAAAGGAAATCTGCACTACAATGAAGTCTCACTTCCCCCCGGTCAAAAGGGCCATCTGAAAAAAGTGTAAAATCCAGAAAGACAGGACAGGCCATGGAGAACTGGGAGCCTTGTTATGCTGATGGGCGGGATGTAAATTGCCAACAGACACTCCGGAGAAGTGTATGGTGTTTCCTGAAACATCTAAAAAACAAAGCAACAGAGCCTAGGGCACTTCCACTTATGGTCCTATAGCTTAGGGAAATTAAAATCAAAAAGACACAGCCACCCCAAAGTTTGGGACACCTCTGTTTACAAGAACCTCGTTTACAGTACAAGTTCAACATCGCAGAAAGTGAAAAATGGATAAAGAAGTTGTGGTATTTACTTACAAAGCAATATCACTCAGCAATGAAATCTATGTCATCAGGCCCTTAGCAGCACAATGAGTAGATTCAGGTATGATGATTCTAACTGAAATAAGTCACACAGAAAAAGAAACATCATAAGATATCAGTAATACACGGAATGTAAACTTGGCTACACAGGAACTGAATTACAGAACAGAACAGGGTCTCAAATTTAGAAAACCAACTTATGCTTGCTTAAGGGTAAAGGTGAGTTGGGGTGCTGCATAAAACCAGAGATTGAAATGAACACAGATAAAGTTCCTTAAGCCAAATATGGAATAGACAAGAGCTACTCCTTGCTCAACGAAATGGACTCAACACCGCATATTAAATGCCTAAGAATGTACCTGACTAGTAAGTATCTTAAAACCTATGGATTGCTATGTCTCCGAAAGAGAATCAAGCATGTGTACAGGGGCATAAATGCAGCAGTGATAGGATTGGAGAGGTTCGGTGAGCAAATGAAGACCCTTTGAAGTCATATTGCATGGTACCCATTCCACGGGTTTCAACTACCCAGGTTTAAGGTATTCTTCCTTCAGCTAAAACATGCATGTGGAACCTAGAGTATGATCAACCATGTGATCGGGAGACGTGTTCAAATATGTCTCAGTTTTCGTACCCTGGTACTCGGGTGCAACATTCCAGACGCTTTACTAACACCCTCCCGACTTGGAGAGTCAGTCCCTTTAACCTCCTGTTTGGCCCAGTTTGCAATTTCTGCGGAAGATGAACAGGAATAGCGAGAACCAATGAGAGACTAGCTGGAGGTGTCTGGACGGGCAAATTTAACTCTCATTTCCCACCAGGAAGAGGAATTAACCAAAGGCTCAGCGTGCCGTGCCGGAACCAGATTAGGGCCTGAAGCCATCCTGCGGTGTTGCGGCCAGCTCAAAAGAAAGCGAGTTGAAGAAAGGAGCTCAGGGGCACTGTAATTCACAAACCTGCAGAGTTATAAATGACAGCTATCGTCCAAAAATATACTGAAGTAAGGCTGCCAAGAGGACTTGAAAGCAGGGCAGAATTGCAGGAAACCGATTTCAGGAGGCAGACTGGAATGGCATTGAAAGCATAGGAAAAGAGGCAGAACGTCCACAATGATGCACTTGGCCAAAAAGGGCGTATGCGTTTTTTCCTGAATATATTCAGGAAAAAACGCATACGCCCTTTTTGGCCAACCAAGCAAGGTTGCAAAGGAAATCTGCACTACAATGAAGTCTCACTTCCCCCCGGTCAAAAGGGCCATCTGAAAAAAGTGTAAAATCCAGAAAGGCAGGACAGGCCATGGAGAACTGGGAGCCTTGTTATGCTGATGGGCGGGATGTAAATTGCCAACAGACACTCGGGAGAAGTGTATGGTGTTTCCTGAAACATCTAAAAAACAAAGCAACAGAGCCTAGGGCACTTCCACTTATGGTCCTATAGCTTAGGGAAATTAAAATCAAAAAGACACAGCCACCCCAAAGTTTGGGACGCCTCTGTTTACAAGAACCTCGTTTAGCGTACAAGTTCAACATCGCAGAAAGTGAAAAATGGATAAAGAAGTTGTGGTATTTACTTACAAAGCAATATCACTCAGCAATGAAATCTATGTCATCAGGCCCTTAGCAGCACAATGAGTGGATTCAGGTATGATGATTCTAACTGAAATAAGTCACACAGAAAAAGAAACATCATAAGATATCAGTAATACACGGAATGTAAACTTGGCTACACAGGAACTGAATTACAGAACAGAACAGGGTCTCAAATTTAGAAAACCAACTTATGCTTGCTTAAGGGGAAAGGTGAGTTGGGGTGCTGCATAAAACCAGAGATTGAAATGAGCACAGATAAAGTTCCTTAAGCCAAATATGGAATAGACAAGAGCTACTCCTTGCTCAACGAAATGGACTCAACACCGCATATTAAATGCCTAAGAATGTACCTGACTAGTAAGTATCTTAAAACCTATGGATTGCTATGTCTCCGAAAGAGAATCAAGCATGTGTACAGGGGCATAAACGCAGCAGTGATAGGATTGGAGAGGTTCGGTGAGCAAATGAAGACCCTTTGAAGTCATATTGCATGGTACCCATTCCACGGGTTTCAACTACCCAGGTTTAAGGTATTCTTCCTTCAGCTAAAACATGCATGTGGAACCTAGAGTATGATCAACCATGTGATCGGGAGACTTGTTCAAATATGTCTCAGTTTTCGTACCCTGGTACTCGGGTGCAACATTCCAGACGCTTTACTAACACCCTCCCGACTTGGAGAGTCAGTCCCTTTAACCTCCTGTTTGGCCCAGTTTGCAATTTCTGCGGAAGATGAACAGGAATAGCGAGAACCAATGAGAGACTAGCTGGAGGTGTCTGGACGGGCAAATTTAACTCTCATTTCCCACCAGGAAGAGGAATTAACCAAAGGCTCAGCGTGCCGTGCCGGAACCAGATTAGGGCCTGAAGCCATCCTGCGGTGTTGCGGCCAGCTCAAAAGAAAGCGAGTTGAAGAAAGGAGCTCAGGGGCACTGTAATTCACAAACCTGCAGAGTTATAAATGACAGCTATCGTCCAAAAATATACTGAAGTAAGGCTGCCAAGAGGACTTGAAAGCGGGGCAGAATTGCAGGAAACCGATTTCAGGAGGTAGACTGGAATTGCATTGAAAGCATAGGAAAAGAGGCAGAACGTCCACAATGATGCACTTGGCCAAAAAGGGTGTATGCGTTTTTTCCTGAATATATTCAGGAAAAAACGCATACGCCCTTTTTGGCCAACCAAGCAAGCTTGCAAAGGAAATCTGCACTACAATGAAGTCTCACTTCCCCCCGGTCAAAAGGGCCATTTGAAAAAAGTGTAAAATCCAGAAAGGCAGGACAGGCCATGGAGAACTGGGAGCCTTGTTATGCTGATGGGCGGGATGTAAATTGCCAACAGACACTCCGGAGAAGTGTATGGTGTTTCCTGAAACATCTAAAAAACAAAGCAACAGAGCCTAGGGCACTTCCACTTATGGTCCTATAGCTTAGGGAAATTAAAATCAAAAAGACACAGCCACCCCAAAGTTTGGGACGCCTCTGTTTACAAGAACCTCGTTTACAGTACAAGTTCAACATCGCAGAAAGTGAAAAATGGATAAAGAAGTTGTGGTATTTACTTACAAAGCAATATCACTCAGCAATGAAATCTATGTCATCAGGCCCTTAGCAGCACAATGAGTGGATTCAGGTATGATGATTCTAACTGAAATAAGTCACACAGAAAAAGAAACATCATAAGATATCAGTAATACACGGAATGTAAACTTGGCTACACAGGAACTGAATTACAGAACAGAACAGGGTCTCAAATTTAGAAAACCAACTTATGCTTGCTTAAGGGGAAAGGTGAGTTGGGGTGCTGCATAAAACCAGAGATTGAAATGAGCACAGATAAAGTTCCTTAAGCCAAATATGGAATAGACAAGAGCTACTCCTTGCTCAACGAAATGGACTCAACACCGCATATTAAATGCCTAAGAATGTACCTGACTAGTAAGTATCTTAAAACCTATGGATTGCTATGTCTCCGAAAGAGAATCAAGCATGTGTACAGGGGCATAAACGCAGCAGTGATAGGATTGGAGAGGTTCGGTGAGCAAATGAAGACCCTTTGAAGTCATATTGCATGGTACCCATTCCACGGGTTTCAACTACCCAGGTTTAAGGTATTCTTCCTTCAGCTAAAACATGCATGTGGAACCTAGAGTATGATCAACCATGTGATCGGGAGACGTGTTCAAATATGTCTCAGTTTTCGTACCCTGGTACTCGGGTGCAACATTCCAGACGCTTTACTAACACCCTCCCGACTTGGAGAGTCAGTCCCTTTAACCTCCTGTTTGGCCCAGTTTGCAATTTCTGCGGAAGATGAACAGGAATAGCGAGAACCAATGAGAGACTAGCTGGAGGTGTCTGGACGGGCAAATTTAACTCTCATTTCCCACCAGGAAGAGGAATTAACCAAAGGCTCAGCGTGCCGTGCCGGAACCAGATTAGGGCCTGAAGCCATCCTGCGGTGTTGCGGCCAGCTCAAAAGAAAGCGAGTTGAAGAAAGGAGCTCAGGGGCACTGTAATTCACAAACCTGCAGAGTTATAAATGACAGCTATCGTCCAAAAATATACTGAAGTAAGGCTGCCAAGAGGACTTGAAAGCGGGGCAGAATTGCAGGAAACCGATTTCAGGAGGTAGACTGGAATTGCATTGAAAGCATAGGAAAAGAGGCAGAACGTCCACAATGATGCACTTGGCCAAAAAGGGCGTATGCGTTTTTTCCTGAATATATTCAGGAAAAAACGCATACGCCCTTTTTGGCCAACCAAGCAAGCTTGCAAAGGAAATCTGCACTACAATGAAGTCTCACTTCCCCCCGGTCAAAAGGGCCATCTGAAAAAAGTGTAAAATCCAGAAAGACAGGACAGGCCATGGAGAACTGGGAGCCTTGTTATGCTGATGGGCGGGATGTAAATTGCCAACAGACACTCCGGAGAAGTGTATGGTGTTTCCTGAAACATCTAAAAAACAAAGCAACAGAGCCTAGGGCACTTCCACTTATGGTCCTATAGCTTAGGGAAATTAAAATCAAAAAGACACAGCCACCCCAAAGTTTGGGACGCCTCTGTTTACAAGAACCTCGTTTACAGTACAAGTTCAACATCGCAGAAAGTGAAAAATGGATAAAGAAGTTGTGGTATTTACTTACAAAGCAATATCACTCAGCAATGAAATCTATGTCATCAGGCCCTTAGCAGCACAATGAGTAGATTCAGGTATGATGATTCTAACTGAAATAAGTCACACAGAAAAAGAAACATCATAAGATATCAGTAATACACGGAATGTAAACTTGGCTACACAGGAACTGAATTACAGAACAGAACAGGGTCTCAAATTTAGAAAACCAACTTATGCTTGCTTAAGGGTAAAGGTGAGTTGGGGTGCTGCATAAAACCAGAGATTGAAATGAACACAGATAAAGTTCCTTAAGCCAAATATGGAATAGACAAGAGCTACTCCTTGCTCAACGAAATGGACTCAACACCGCATATTAAATGCCTAAGAATGTACCTGACTAGTAAGTATCTTAAAACCTATGGATTGCTATGTCTCCGAAAGAGAATCAAGCATGTGTACAGGGGCATAAATGCAGCAGTGATAGGATTGGAGAGGTTCGGTGAGCAAATGAAGACCCTTTGAAGTCATATTGCATGGTACCCATTCCACGGGTTTCAACTACCCAGGTTTAAGGTATTCTTCCTTCAGCTAAAACATGCATGTGGAACCTAGAGTATGATCAACCATGTGATCGGGAGACGTGTTCAAATATGTCTCAGTTTTCGTACCCTGGTACTCGGGTGCAACATTCCAGACGCTTTACTAACACCCTCCCGACTTGGAGAGTCAGTCCCTTTAACCTCCTGTTTGGCCCAGTTTGCAATTTCTGCGGAAGATGAACAGGAATAGCGAGAACCAATGAGAGACTAGCTGGAGGTGTCTGGACGGGCAAATTTAACTCTCATTTCCCACCAGGAAGAGGAATTAACCAAAGGCTCAGCGTGCCGTGCCGGAACCAGATTAGGGCCTGAAGCCATCCTGCGGTGTTGCGGCCAGCTCAAAAGAAAGCGAGTTGAAGAAAGGAGCTCAGGGGCACTGTAATTCACAAACCTGCAGAGTTATAAATGACAGCTATCGTCCAAAAATATACTGAAGTAAGGCTGCCAAGAGGACTTGAAAGCAGGGCAGAATTGCAGGAAACCGATTTCAGGAGGCAGACTGGAATGGCATTGAAAGCATAGGAAAAGAGGCAGAACGTCCACAATGATGCACTTGGCCAAAAAGGGCGTATGCGTTTTTTCCTGAATATATTCAGGAAAAAACGCATACGCCCTTTTTGGCCAACCAAGCAAGGTTGCAAAGGAAATCTGCACTACAATGAAGTCTCACTTCCCCCCGGTCAAAAGGGCCATCTGAAAAAAGTGTAAAATCCAGAAAGGCAGGACAGGCCATGGAGAACTGGGAGCCTTGTTATGCTGATGGGCGGGATGTAAATTGCCAACAGACACTCGGGAGAAGTGTATGGTGTTTCCTGAAACATCTAAAAAACAAAGCAACAGAGCCTAGGGCACTTCCACTTATGGTCCTATAGCTTAGGGAAATTAAAATCAAAAAGACACAGCCACCCCAAAGTTTGGGACGCCTCTGTTTACAAGAACCTCGTTTACAGTACAAGTTCAACATCGCAGAAAGTGAAAAATGGATAAAGAAGTTGTGGTATTTACTTACAAAGCAATATCACTCAGCAATGAAATCTATGTCATCAGGCCCTTAGCAGCACAATGAGTGGATTCAGGTATGATGATTCTAACTGAAATAAGTCACACAGAAAAAGAAACATCATAAGATATCAGTAATACACGGAATGTAAACTTGGCTACACAGGAACTGAATTACAGAACAGAACAGGGTCTCAAATTTAGAAAACAAACTTATGCTTGCTTAAGGGGAAAGGTGAGTTGGGGTGCTGCATAAAACCAGAGATTGAAATGAGCACAGATAAAGTTCCTTAAGCCAAATATGGAATAGACAAGAGCTACTCCTTGCTCAACGAAATGGACTCAACACCGCATATTAAATGCCTAAGAATGTACCTGACTAGTAAGTATCTTAAAACCTATGGATTGCTATGTCTCCGAAAGAGAATCAAGCATGTGTACAGGGGCATAAACGCAGCAGTGATAGGATTGGAGAGGTTCGGTGAGCAAATGAAGACCCTTTGAAGTCATATTGCATGGTACCCATTCCACGGGTTTCAACTACCCAGGTTTAAGGTATTCTTCCTTCAGCTAAAACATGCATGTGGAACCTAGAGTATGATCAACCATGTGATCGGGAGACGTGTTCAAATATGTCTCAGTTTTCGTACCCTGGTACTCGGGTGCAACATTCCAGACGCTTTACTAACACCCTCCCGACTTGGAGAGTCAGTCCCTTTAACCTCCTGTTTGGCCCAGTTTGCAATTTCTGCGGAAGATGAACAGGAATAGCGAGAACCAATGAGAGACTAGCTGGAGGTGTCTGGACGGGCAAATTTAACTCTCATTTCCCACCAGGAAGAGGAATTAACCAAAGGCTCAGCGTGCCGTGCCGGAACCAGATTAGGGCCTGAAGCCATCCTGCGGTGTTGCGGCCAGCTCAAAAGAAAGCGAGTTGAAGAAAGGAGCTCAGGGGCACTGTAATTCACAAATCTGCAGAGTTATAAATGACAGCTATCGTCCAAAAATATACTGAAGTAAGGCTGCCAAGAGGACTTGAAAGCGGGGCAGAATTGCAGGAAACCGATTTCAGGAGGTAGACTGGAATTGCATTGAAAGCATAGGAAAAGAGGCAGAACGTCCACAATGATGCACTTGGCCAAAAAGGGCGTATGCGTTTTTTCCTGAATATATTCAGGAAAAAACGCATACGCCCTTTTTGGCCAACCAAGCAAGCTTGCAAAGGAAATCTGCACTACAATGAAGTCTCACTTCCCCCCGGTCAAAAGGGCCATCTGAAAAAAGTGTAAAATCCAGAAAGGCAGGACAGGCCATGGAGAACTGGGAGCCTTGTTATGCTGATGGGCGGGATGTAAATTGCCAACAGACACTCGGGAGAAGTGTATGGTGTTTCCTGAAACATCTAAAAAACAAAGCAACAGAGCCTAGGGCACTTCCACTTATGGTCCTATAGCTTAGGGAAATTAAAATCAAAAAGACACAGCCACCCTAAAGTTTGGGACGCCTCTGTTTACAAGAACCTCGTTTACAGTACAAGTTCAACATCGCAGAAAGTGAAAAATGGATAAAGAAGTTGTGGTATTTACTTACAAAGCAATATCACTCAGCAATGAAATCTATGTCATCAGGCCCTTAGCAGCACAATGAGTGGATTCAGGTATGATGATTCTAACTGAAATAAGTCACACAGAAAAAGAAACATCATAAGATATCAGTAATACACGGAATGTAAACTTGGCTACACAGGAACTGAATTACAGAACAGAACAGGGTCTCAAATTTAGAAAACCAACTTATGCTTGCTTAAGGGGAAAGGTGAGTTGGGGTGCTGCATAAAACCAGAGATTGAAATGAGCACAGATAAAGTTCCTTAAGCCAAATATGGAATAGACAAGAGCTACTCCTTGCTCAACGAAATGGACTCAACACCGCATATTAAATGCCTAAGAATGTACCTGACTAGTAAGTATCTTAAAACCTATGGATTGCTATGTCTCCGAAAGAGAATCAAGCATGTGTACAGGGGCATAAACGCAGCAGTGATAGGATTGGAGAGGTTCGGTGAGCAAATGAAGACCCTTTGAAGTCATATTGCATGGTACCCATTCCACGGGTTTCAACTACCCAGGTTTAAGGTATTCTTCCTTCAGCTAAAACATGCATGTGGAACCTAGAGTATGATCAACCATGTGATCGGGAGACGTGTTCAAATATGTCTCAGTTTTTGTACCCTGGTACTCGGGTGCAACATTCCAGACGCTTTACTAACACCCTCCCGACTTGGAGAGTCAGTCCCTTTAACCTCCTGTTTGGCCCAGTTTGCAATTTCTGCAGAAGATGAACAGGAATAGCGAGAACCAATGAGAGACTAGCTGGAGGTGTCTGGATGGGCAAATTTAACTCTCATTTCCCACCAGGAAGAGGAATTAACCAAAGGCTCAGCGTGCCGTGCCGGAACCAGATTAGGGCCTGAAGCCATCCTGCGGTGTTGCGGCCAGCTGAAAAGAAAGCGAGTTGAAGAAAGGAGCTCAGGGGCACTGTAATTCACAAACCTGCAGAGTTATAAATGACAGCTATCGTCCAAAAATATACTGAAGTAAGGCTGCCAAGAGGACTTGAAAGCGGGGCAGAATTGCAGGAAACCGATTTCAGGAGGTAGACTGGAATGGCATTGAAAGCATAGGAAAAGAGGCAGAACGTCCACAATGATGCACTTGGCCAAAAAGTGCGTATGCGTTTTTTCCTGAATATATTCAGGAAAAAACGCATACGCCCTTTTTGGCCAACCAAGCAAGCTTGCAAAGGAAATCTGCACTACAATGAAGTCTCACTTCCCCCCGGTCAAAAGGGCCATCTGAAAAAAGTGTAAAATCCAGAAAGGCAGGACAGGCCATGGAGAACTGGGAGCCTTGTTATGCTGATGGGTGGGATGTAAATTGCCAACAGACACTCGGGAGAAGTGTATGGTGTTTCCTGAAACATCTAAAAAACAAAGCAACAGAGCCTAGGGCACTTCCACTTATGGTCCTATAGCTTAGGGAAATTAAAATCAAAAAGACACAGCCACCCCAAAGTTTGGGACGCCTCTGTTTACAAGAACCTCGTTTACAGTACAAGTTCAACATCGCAGAAAGTGAAAAATGGATAAAGAAGTTGTGGTATTTACTTACAAAGCAATATCACTCAGCAATGAAATCTATGTCATCAGGCCCTTAGCAGCACAATGAGTGGATTCAGGTACGATGATTCTAACTGAAATAAGACGCACAGAAAAAGAAACATCATAAGATATCACTAATACACGGAATGTAAACTTGGCTACACAGGAACTGAATTACAGAACAGAACAGGGTCTCAAATTTAGAAAACCAACTTATGCTTGCTTAAGGGGAAAGGTGAGTTGGGGTGCTGCATAAAACCAGAGATTGAAATGAGCACAGATAAAGTTCCTTAAGCCAAATATGGAATAGACAAGAGCTACTCCTTGCTCAACGAAATGGACTCAACACCGCATATTAAATGCCTAAGAATGTACCTGACTAGTAAGTATCTTAAAACCTATGGATTGCTATGTCTCCGAAAGAGAATCAAGCATGTGTACAGGGGCATAAACGCAGCAGTGATAGGATTGGAGAGGTTCGGTGAGCAAATGAAGACCCTTTGAAGTCATATTGCATGGTACCCATTCCACGGGTTTCAACTACCCAGGTTTAAGGTATTCTTCCTTCAGCTAAAACATGCATGTGGAACCTAGAGTATGATCAACCATGTGATCGGGAGACGTGTTCAAATATGTCTCAGTTTTCGTACCCTGGTACTCGGGTGCAACATTCCAGACGCTTTACTAACACCCTCCCGACTTGGAGAGTCAGTCCCTTTAACCTCCTGTTTGGCCCAGTTTGCAATTTCTGCGGAAGATGAACAGGAATAGCGAGAACCAATGAGAGACTAGCTGGAGGTGTCTGGACGGGCAAATTTAACTCTCATTTCCCACCAGGAAGAGGAATTAACCAAAGGCTCAGCGTGCCGTGCCGGAACCAGATTAGGGCCTGAAGCCATCCTGCGGTGTTGCGGCCAGCTCAAAAGAAAGCGAGTTGAAGAAAGGAGCTCAGGGGCACTGTAATTCACAAATCTGCAGAGTTATAAATGACAGCTATCGTCCAAAAATATACTGAAGTAAGGCTGCCAAGAGGACTTGAAAGCGGGGCAGAATTGCAGGAAACCGATTTCAGGAGGTAGACTGGAATTGCATTGAAAGCATAGGAAAAGAGGCAGAACGTCCACAATGATGCACTTGGCCAAAAAGGGCGTATGCGTTTTTTCCTGAATATATTCAGGAAAAAACGCATACGCCCTTTTTGGCCAACCAAGCAAGCTTGCAAAGGAAATCTGCACTACAATGAAGTCTCACTTCCCCCCGGTCAAAAGGGCCATCTGAAAAAAGTGTAAAATCCAGAAAGACAGGACAGGCCATGGAGAACTGGGAGCCTTGTTATGCTGATGGGCGGGATGTAAATTGCCAACAGACACTCGGGAGAAGTG
This sequence comes from Pseudorca crassidens, assembly GCF_039906515.1. NCBI lineage: Eukaryota > Metazoa > Chordata > Mammalia > Artiodactyla > Delphinidae > Pseudorca > Pseudorca crassidens. The sequence goes on along the minus strand of NW_027135967.1, from coordinate 31,154 downwards.
TATGGTGTTTCCTGAAACATCTAAAAAACAAAGCAACAGAGCCTAGGGCACTTCCACTTATGGTCCTATAGCTTAGGGAAATTAAAATCAAAAAGACACAGCCACCCTAAAGTTTGGGACGCCTCTGTTTACAAGAACCTCGTTTACAGTACAAGTTCAACATCGCAGAAAGTGAAAAATGGATAAAGAAGTTGTGGTATTTACTTACAAAGCAATATCACTCAGCAATGAAATCTATGTCATCAGGCCCTTAGCAGCACAATGAGTGGATTCAGGTATGATGATTCTAACTGAAATAAGTCACACAGAAAAAGAAACATCATAAGATATCAGTAATACACGGAATGTAAACTTGGCTACACAGGAACTGAATTACAGAACAGAACAGGGTCTCAAATTTAGAAAACCAACTTATGCTTGCTTAAGGGGAAAGGTGAGTTGGGGTGCTGCATAAAACCAGAGATTGAAATGAGCACAGATAAAGTTCCTTAAGCCAAATATGGAATAGACAAGAGCTACTCCTTGCTCAACGAAATGGACTCAACACCGCATATTAAATGCCTAAGAATGTACCTGACTAGTAAGTATCTTAAAACCTATGGATTGCTATGTCTCCGAAAGAGAATCAAGCATGTGTACAGGGGCATAAACGCAGCAGTGATAGGATTGGAGAGGTTCGGTGAGCAAATGAAGACCCTTTGAAGTCATATTGCATGGTACCCATTCCACGGGTTTCAACTACCCAGGTTTAAGGTATTCTTCCTTCAGCTAAAACATGCATGTGGAACCTAGAGTATGATCAACCATGTGATCGGGAGACGTGTTCAAATATGTCTCAGTTTTCGTACCCTGGTACTCGGGTGCAACATTCCAGACGCTTTACTAACACCCTCCCGACTTGGAGAGTCAGTCCCTTTAACCTCCTGTTTGGCCCAGTTTGCAATTTCTGCGGAAGATGAACAGGAATAGCGAGAACCAATGAGAGACTAGCTGGAGGTGTCTGGATGGGCAAATTTAACTCTCATTTCCCACCAGGAAGAGGAATTAACCAAAGGCTCAGCGTGCCGTGCCGGAACCAGATTAGGGCCTGAAGCCATCCTGCGGTGTTGCGGCCAGCTCAAAAGAAAGCGAGTTGAAGAAAGGAGCTCAGGGGCACTGTAATTCACAAACCTGCAGAGTTATAAATGACAGCTATCGTCCAAAAATATACTGAAGTAAGGCTGCCAAGAGGACTTGAAAGCGGGGCAGAATTGCAGGAAACCGATTTCAGGAGGCAGACTGGAATTGCATTGAAAGCACAGGAAAAGAGGCAGAACGTCCACAATGATGCACTTGGCCAAAAAGGGCGTATGCGTTTTTTCCTGAATATATTCAGGAAAAAACGCATACGCCCTTTTTGGCCAACCAAGCAAGCTTGCAAAGGAAATCTGCACTACAATGAAGTCTCACTTCCCCCCGGTCAAAAGGGCCATCTGAAAAAAGTGTAAAATCCAGAAAGGCAGGACAGGCCATGGAGAACTGGGAGCCTTGTTATGCTGATGGGCGGGATGTAAATTGCCAACAGACACTCGGGAGAAGTGTATGGTGTTTCCTGAAACATCTAAAAAACAAAGCAACAGAGCCTAGGGCACTTCCACTTATGGTCCTATAGCTTAGGGAAATTAAAATCAAAAAGACACAGCCACCCCAAAGTTTGGGACGCCTCTGTTTACAAGAACCTCATTTACAGTACAAGTTCAACATCGCAGAAAGTGAAAAATGGATAAAGAAGTTGTGGTATTTACTTACAAAGCAATATCACTCAGCAATGAAATCTATGTCATCAGGCCCTTAGCAGCACAATGAGTGGATTCAGGTATGATGATTCTAACTGAAATAAGTCACACAGAAAAAGAAACATCATAAGATATCAGTAATACACGGAATGTAAACTTGGCTACACAGGAACTGAATTACAGAACAGAACAGGGTCTCAAATTTAGAAAACCAACTTATGCTTGCTTAAGGGGAAAGGTGAGTTGGGGTGCTGCATAAAACCAGAGATTGAAATGAGCACAGATAAAGTTCCTTAAGCCAAATATGGAATAGACAAGAGCTACTCCTTGCTCAACGAAATGGACTCAACACCGCATATTAAATGCCTAAGAATGTACCTGACTAGTAAGTATCTTAAAACCTATGGATTGCTATGTCTCCGAAAGAGAATCAAGCATGTGTACAGGGGCATAAACGCAGCAGTGATAGGATTGGAGAGGTTCGGTGAGCAAATGAAGACCCTTTGAAGTCATATTGCATGGTACCCATTCCACGGGTTTCAACTACCCAGGTTTAAGGTATTCTTCCTTCAGCTAAAACATGCATGTGGAACCTAGAGTATGATCAACCATGTGATCGGGAGACGTGTTCAAATATGTCTCAGTTTTCATACCCTGGTACTCGGGTGCAACATTCCAGATGCTTTACTAACACCCTCCCGACTTGGAGAGTCAGTCCCTTTAACCTCCTGTTTGGCCCAGTTTGCAATTTCTGCGGAAGATGAACAGGAATAGCGAGAACCAATGAGAGACTAGCTGGAGGTGTCTGGACGGGCAAATTTAACTCTCATTTCCCACCAGGAAGAGGAATTAACCAAAGGCTCAGCGTGCCGTGCCGGAACAAGATTAGGGCCTGAAGCCATCCTGCGGTGTTGCGGCCAGCTCAAAAGAAAGCGAGTTGAAGAAAGGAGCTCAGGGGCACTGTAATTCACAAACCTGCAGAGTTATAAATGACAGCTATCGTCCAAAAATATACTGAAGTAAGGCTGCCAAGAGGACTTGAAAGCGGGGCAGAATTGCAGGAAACCGATTTCAGGAGGTAGACTGGAATTGCATTGAAAGCATAGGAAAAGAGGCAGAACGTCCACAATGATGCACTTGGCCAAAAAGGGCGTATGCGTTTTTTCCTGAATATATTCAGGAAAAAACGCATACGCCCTTTTTGGCCAACCAAGCAAGCTTGCAAAGGAAATCTGCACTACAATGAAGTCTCACTTCCCCCCGGTCAAAAGGGCCATCTGAAAAAAGTGTAAAATCCAGAAAGGCAGGACAGGCCATGGAGAACTGGGAGCCTTGTTATGCTGATGGGCGGGATGTAAATTGCCAACAGACACTCGGGAGAAGTGTATGGTGTTTCCTGAAACATCTAAAAAACAAAGCAACAGAGCCTAGGGCACTTCCACTTATGGTCCTATAGCTTAGGGAAATTAAAATCAAAAAGACACAGCCACCCCAAAGTTTGGGACGCCTCTGTTTACAAGAACCTCGTTTACAGTACAAGTTCAACATCGCAGAAAGTGAAAAATGGATAAAGAAGTTGTGGTATTTACTTACAAAGCAATATCACTCAGCAATGAAATCTATGTCATCAGGCCCTTAGCAGCACAATGAGTGGATTCAGGTATGATGATTCTAACTGAAATAAGTCACACAGAAAAAGAAACATCATAAGATATCAGTAATACACGGAATGTAAACTTGGCTACACAGGAACTGAATTACAGAACAGAACAGGGTCTCAAATTTAGAAAACCAACTTATGCTTGCTTAAGGGGAAAGGTGAGTTGGGGTGCTGCATAAAACCAGAGATTGAAATGAGCACAGATAAAGTTCCTTAAGCCAAATATGGAATAGACAAGAGCTACTCCTTGCTCAACGAAATGGACTCAACACCGCATATTAAATGCCTAAGAATGTACCTGACTAGTAAGTATCTTAAAACCTATGGATTGCTATGTCTCCGAAAGAGAATCAAGCATGTGTACAGGGGCATAAACGCAGCAGTGATAGGATTGGAGAGGTTCGGTGAGCAAATGAAGACCCTTTGAAGTCATATTGCATGGTACCCATTCCACGGGTTTCAACTACCCAGGTTTAAGGTATTCTTCCTTCAGCTAAAACATGCATGTGGAACCTAGAGTATGATCAACCATGTGATCGGGAGACTTGTTCAAATATGTCTCAGTTTTCGTACCCTGGTACTCGGGTGCAACATTCCAGACGCTTTACTAACACCCTCCCGACTTGGAGAGTCAGTCCCTTTAACCTCCTGTTTGGCCCAGTTTGCAATTTCTGCGGAAGATGAACAGGAATAGCGAGAACCAATGAGAGACTAGCTGGAGGTGTCTGGACGGGCAAATTTAACTCTCATTTCCCACCAGGAAGAGGAATTAACCAAAGGCTCAGCGTGCCGTGCCGGAACCAGATTAGGGCCTGAAGCCATCCTGCGGTGTTGCGGCCAGCTCAAAAGAAAGCGAGTTGAAGAAAGGAGCTCAGGGGCACTGTAATTCACAAACCTGCAGAGTTATAAATGACAGCTATCGTCCAAAAATATACTGAAGTAAGGCTGCCAAGAGGACTTGAAAGCGGGGCAGAATTGCAGGAAACCGATTTCAGGAGGTAGACTGGAATTGCATTGAAAGCATAGGAAAAGAGGCAGAACGTCCACAATGATGCACTTGGCCAAAAAGGGCGTATGCGTTTTTTCCTGAATATATTCAGGAAAAAACGCATACGCCCTTTTTGGCCAACCAAGCAAGCTTGCAAAGGAAATCTGCACTACAATGAAGTCTCACTTCCCCCCGGTCAAAAGGGCCATCTGAAAAAAGTGTAAAATCCAGAAAGGCAGGACAGGCCATGGAGAACTGGGAGCCTTGTTATGCTGATGGGCGGGATGTAAATTGCCAACAGACACTCGGGAGAAGTGTATGGTGTTTCCTGAAACATCTAAAAAACAAAGCAACAGAGCCTAGGGCACTTCCACTTATGGTCCTATAGCTTAGGGAAATTAAAATCAAAAAGACACAGCCACCCCAAAGTTTGGGACGCCTCTGTTTACAAGAACCTCGTTTACAGTACAAGTTCAACATCGCAGAAAGTGAAAAATGGATAAAGAAGTTGTGGTATTTACTTACAAAGCAATATCACTCAGCAATGAAATCTATGTCATCAGGCCCTTAGCAGCACAATGAGTGGATTCAGGTATGATGATTCTAACTGAAATAAGTCACACAGAAAAAGAAACATCATAAGATATCAGTAATACACGGAATGTAAACTTGGCTACACAGGAACTGAATTACAGAACAGAACAGGGTCTCAAATTTAGAAAACCAACTTATGCTTGCTTAAGGGGAAAGGTGAGTTGGGGTGCTGCATAAAACCAGAGATTGAAATGAGCACAGATAAAGTTCCTTAAGCCAAATATGGAATAGACAAGAGCTACTCCTTGCTCAACGAAATGGACTCAACACCGCATATTAAATGCCTAAGAATGTACCTGACTAGTAAGTATCTTAAAACCTATGGATTGCTATGTCTCCGAAAGAGAATCAAGCATGTGTACAGGGGCATAAACGCAGCAGTGATAGGATTGGAGAGGTTCGGTGAGCAAATGAAGACCCTTTGAAGTCATATTTCATGGTACCCATTCCACGGGTTTCAACTACCCAGGTTTAAGGTATTCTTCCTTCAGCTAAAACATGCATGTGGAACCTAGAGTATGATCAACCATGTGATCGGGAGACGTGTTCAAATATGTCTCAGTTTTCGTACCCTGGTACTCGGGTGCAACATTCCAGACGCTTTACTAACACCCTCCCGACTTGGAGAGTCAGTCCCTTTAACCTCCTGTTTGGCCCAGTTTGCAATTTCTGCGGAAGATGAACAGGAATAGCGAGAACCAATGAGAGACTAGCTGGAGGTGTCTGGACGGGCAAATTTAACTCTCATTTCCCACCAGGAAGAGGAATTAACCAAAGGCTCAGCGTGCCGTGCCGGAACCAGATTAGGGCCTGAAGCCATCCTGCGGTGTTGCGGCCAGCTCAAAAGAAAGCGAGTTGAAGAAAGGAGCTCAGGGGCACTGTAATTCACAAACCTGCAGAGTTATAAATGACAGCTATCGTCCAAAAATATACTGAAGTAAGGCTGCCAAGAGGACTTGAAAGCGGGGCAGAATTGCAGGAAACCGATTTCAGGAGGCAGACTGGAATTGCATTGAAAGCATAGGAAAAGAGGCAGAACGTCCACAATGATGCACTTGGCCAAAAAGGGCGTATGCGTTTTTTCCTGAATATATTCAGGAAAAAACGCATACGCCCTTTTTGGCCAACCAAGCAAGCTTGCAAAGGAAATCTGCACTACAATGAAGTCTCACTTCCCCCCGGTCAAAAGGGCCATCTGAAAAAAGTGTAAAATCCAGAAAGGCAGGACAGGCCATGGAGAACTGGGAGCCTTGTTATGCTGATGGGCGGGATGTAAATTGCCAACAGACACTCGGGAGAAGTGTATGGTGTTTCCTGAAACATCTAAAAAACAAAGCAACAGAGCCTAGGGCACTTCCACTTATGGTCCTATAGCTTAGGGAAATTAAAATCAAAAAGACACAGCCACCCCAAACATTGGGACGCCTCTGTTTACAAGAACCTCGTTTACAGTACAACTTCAACATCGCAGAAAGTGAAAAATGGATAAAGAAGTTGTGGTATTTACTTACAAAGCAATATCACTCAGCAATGAAATCTATGTCATCAGGCCCTTAGCAGCACAATGAGTGGATTCAGGTATGATGATTCTAACTGAAATAAGTCACACAGAAAAAGAAACATCATAAGATATCAGTAATACACGGAATGTAAACTTGGCTACACAGGAACTGAATTACAGAACAGAACAGGGTCTCAAATTTAGAAAACCAACTTATGCTTGCTTAAGGGTAAAGGTGAGTTGGGGTGCTGCATAAAACCAGAGATTGAAATGAGCACAGATAAAGTTCCTTAAGCCAAATATGGAATAGACAAGAGCTACTCCTTGCTCAACGAAATGGACTCAACACCGCATATTAAATGCCTAAGAATGTACCTGACTAGTAAGTATCTTAAAACCTATGGATTGCTATGTCTCCGAAAGAGAATCAAGCATGTGTACAGGGGCATAAACGCAGCAGTGATAGGATTGGAGAGGTTCGGTGAGCAAATGAAGACCCTTTGAAGTCATATTGCATGGTACCCATTCCACGGGTTTCAACTACCCAGGTTTAAGGTATTCTTCCTTCAGCTAAAACATGCATGTGGAACCTAGAGTATGATCAACCATGTGATCGGGAGACGTGTTCAAATATGTCTCAGTTTTCGTACCCTGGTACTCGGGTGCAACATTCCAGACGCTTTACTAACACCCTCCCGACTTGGAGAGTCAGTCCCTTTAACCTCCTGTTTGGCCCAGTTTGCAATTTCTGCGGAAGATGAACAGGAATAGCGAGAACCAATGAGAGACTAGCTGGAGGTGTCTGGACGGGCAAATTTAACTCTCATTTCCCACCAGGAAGAGGAATTAACCAAAGGCTCAGCGTGCCGTGCCGGAACCAGATTAGGGCCTGAAGCCATCCTGCGGTGTTGCGGCCAGCTCAAAAGAAAGCGAGTTGAAGAAAGGAGCTCAGGGGCACTGTAATTCACAAACCTGCAGAGTTATAAATGACAGCTATCGTCCAAAAATATACTGAAGTAAGGCTGCCAAGAGGACTTGAAAGCGGGGCAGAATTGCAGGAAACCGATTTCAGGAGGCAGACTGGAATTGCATTGAAAGCATAGGAAAAGAGGCAGAACGTCCACAATGATGCACTTGGCCAAAAAGGGCGTATGCGTTTTTTCCTGAATATATTCAGGAAAAAACGCATACGCCCTTTTTGGCCAACCAAGCAAGCTTGCAAAGGAAATCTGCACTACAATGAAGTCTCACTTCCCCCCGGTCAAAAGGGCCATCTGAAAAAAGTGTAAAATCCAGAAAGGCAGGACAGGCCATGGAGAACTGGGAGCCTTGTTATGCTGATGGGCGGGATGTAAATTGCCAACAGACACTCGGGAGAAGTGTATGGTGTTTCCTGAAACATCTAAAAAACAAAGCAACAGAGCCTAGGGCACTTCCACTTATGGTCCTATAGCTTAGGGAAATTAAAATCAAAAAGACACAGCCACCCCAAAGTTTGGGACGCCTCTGTTTACAAGAACCTCGTTTACAGTACAAGTTCAACATCGCAGAAAGTGAAAAATGGATAAAGAAGTTGTGGTATTTACTTACAAAGCAATATCACTCAGCAATGAAATCTATGTCATCAGGCCCTTAGCAGCACAATGAGTGGATTCAGGTATGATGATTCTAACTGAAATAAGTCACACAGAAAAAGAAACATCATAAGATATCAGTAATACACGGAATGTAAACTTGGCTACACAGGAACTGAATTACAGAACAGAACAGGGTCTCAAATTTAGAAAACCAACTTATGCTTGCTTAAGGGGAAAGGTGAGTTGGGGTGCTGCATAAAACCAGAGATTGAAATGAGCACAGATAAAGTTCCTTAAGCCAAATATGGAATAGACAAGAGCTACTCCTTGCTCAACGAAATGGACTCAACACCGCATATTAAATGCCTAAGAATGTACCTGACTAGTAAGTATCTTAAAACCTATGGATTGCTATGTCTCCGAAAGAGAATCAAGCATGTGTACAGGGGCATAAACGCAGCAGTGATAGGATTGGAGAGGTTCGGTGAGCAAATGAAGACCCTTTGAAGTCATATTGCATGGTACCCATTCCACGGGTTTCAACTACCCAGGTTTAAGGTATTCTTCCTTCAGCTAAAACATGCATGTGGAACCTAGAGTATGATCAACCATGTGATCGGGAGACTTGTTCAAATATGTCTCAGTTTTCGTACCCTGGTACTCGGGTGCAACATTCCAGACGCTTTACTAACACCCTCCCGACTTGGAGAGTCAGTCCCTTTAACCTCCTGTTTGGCCCAGTTTGCAATTTCTGCGGAAGATGAACAGGAATAGCGAGAACCAATGAGAGACTAGCTGGAGGTGTCTGGACGGGCAAATTTAACTCTCATTTCCCACCAGGAAGAGGAATTAACCAAAGGCTCAGCGTGCCGTGCCGGAACCAGATTAGGGCCTGAAGCCATCCTGCGGTGTTGCGGCCAGCTCAAAAGAAAGCGAGTTGAAGAAAGGAGCTCAGGGGCACTGTAATTCACAAACCTGCAGAGTTATAAATGACAGCTATCGTCCAAAAATATACTGAAGTAAGGCTGCCAAGAGGACTTGAAAGCGGGGCAGAATTGCAGGAAACCGATTTCAGGAGGTAGACTGGAATTGCATTGAAAGCATAGGAAAAGAGGCAGAACGTCCACAATGATGCACTTGGCCAAAAAGGGCGTATGCGTTTTTTCCTGAATATATTCAGGAAAAAACGCATACGCCCTTTTTGGCCAACCAAGCAAGCTTGCAAAGGAAATCTGCACTACAATGAAGTCTCACTTCCCCCCGGTCAAAAGGGCCATCTGAAAAAAGTGTAAAATCCAGAAAGGCAGGACAGGCCATGGAGAACTGGGAGCCTTGTTATGCTGATGGGCGGGATGTAAATTGCCAACAGACACTCGGGAGAAGTGTATGGTGTTTCCTGAAACATCTAAAAAACAAAGCAACAGAGCCTAGGGCACTTCCACTTATGGTCCTATAGCTTAGGGAAATTAAAATCAAAAAGACACAGCCACCCCAAAGTTTGGGACGCCTCTGTTTACAAGAACCTCGTTTACAGTACAAGTTCAACATCGCAGAAAGTGAAAAATGGATAAAGAAGTTGTGGTATTTACTTACAAAGCAATATCACTCAGCAATGAAATCTATGTCATCAGGCCCTTAGCAGCACAATGAGTGGATTCAGGTATGATGATTCTAACTGAAATAAGTCACACAGAAAAAGAAACATCATAAGATATCAGTAATACACGGAATGTAAACTTGGCTACACAGGAACTGAATTACAGAACAGAACAGGGTCTCAAATTTAGAAAACCAACTTATGCTTGCTTAAGGGGAAAGGTGAGTTGGGGTGCTGCATAAAACCAGAGATTGAAATGAGCACAGATAAAGTTCCTTAAGCCAAATATGGAATAGACAAGAGCTACTCCTTGCTCAACGAAATGGACTCAACACCGCATATTAAATGCCTAAGAATGTACCTGACTAGTAAGTATCTTAAAACCTATGGATTGCTATGTCTCCGAAAGAGAATCAAGCATGTGTACAGGGGCATAAACGCAGCAGTGATAGGATTGGAGAGGTTCGGTGAGCAAATGAAGACCCTTTGAAGTCATATTGCATGGTACCCATTCCACGGGTTTCAACTACCCAGGTTTAAGGTATTCTTCCTTCAGCTAAAACATGCATGTGGAACCTAGAGTATGATCAACCATGTGATCGGGAGACGTGTTCAAATATGTCTCAGTTTTCGTACCCTGGTACTCGGGTGCAACATTCCAGACGCTTTACTAACACCCTCCCGACTTGGAGAGTCAGTCCCTTTAACCTCCTGTTTGGCCCAGTTTGCAATTTCTGCGGAAGATGAACAGGAATAGCGAGAACCAATGAGAGACTAGCTGGAGGTGTCTGGACGGGCAAATTTAACTCTCATTTCCCACCAGGAAGAGGAATTAACCAAAGGCTCAGCGTGCCGTGCCGGAACCAGATTAGGGCCTGAAGCCATCCTGCGGTGTTGCGGCCAGCTCAAAAGAAAGTGAGTTGAAGAAAGGAGCTCAGGGGCACTGTAATTCACAAACCTGCAGAGTTATAAATGACAGCTATCGTCCAAAAATATACTGAAGTAAGGCTGCCAAGAGGACTTGAAAGCGGGGCAGAATTGCAGGAAACCGATTTCAGGAGGCAGACTGGAATTGCATTGAAAGCATAGGAAAAGAGGCAGAACGTCCACAATGATGCACTTGGCCAAAAAGGGCGTATGCGTTTTTTCCTGAATATATTCAGGAAAAAACGCATACGCCCTTTTTGGCCAACCAAGCAAGCTTGCAAAGGAAATCTGCACTACAATGAAGTCTCACTTCCCCCCGGTCAAAAGGGCCATCTGAAAAAAGTGTAAAATCCAGAAAGACAGGACAGGCCATGGAGAACTGGGAGCCTTGTTATGCTGATGGGCGGGATGTAAATTGCCAACAGACACTCGGGAGAAGTGTATGGTGTTTCCTGAAACATCTAAAAAACAAAGCAACAGAGCCTAGGGCACTTCCACTTATGGTCCTATAGCTTAGGGAAATTAAAATCAAAAAGACACAGCCACCCCAAAGTTTGGGACGCCTCTGTTTACAAGAACCTCGTTTACAGTACAAGTTCAACATCGCAGAAAGTGAAAAATGGATAAAGAAGTTGTGGTATTTACTTACAAAGCAATATCACTCAGCAATGAAATCTATGTCATCAGGCCCTTAGCAGCACAATGAGTGGATTCAGGTATGATGATTCTAACTGAAATAAGTCACACAGAAAAAGAAACATCATAAGATATCAGTAATACACGGAATGTAAACTTGGCTACACAGGAACTGAATTACAGAACAGAACAGGGTCTCAAATTTAGAAAACCAACTTATGCTTGCTTAAGGGGAAAGGTGAGTTGGGGTGCTGCATAAAACCAGAGATTGAAATGAGCACAGATAAAGTTCCTTAAGCCAAATATGGAATAGACAAGAGCTACTCCTTGCTCAACGAAATGGACTCAACACCGCATATTAAATGCCTAAGAATGTACCTGACTAGTAAGTATCTTAAAACCTATGGATTGCTATGTCTCCGAAAGAGAATCAAGCATGTGTACAGGGGCATAAACGCAGCAGTGATAGGATTGGAGAGGTTCGGTGAGCAAATGAAGACCCTTTGAAGTCATATTGCATGGTACCCATTCCACGGGTTTCAACTACCCAGGTTTAAGGTATTCTTCCTTCAGCTAAAACATGCATGTGGAACCTAGAGTATGATCAACCATGTGATCGGGAGACGTGTTCAAATATGTCTCAGTTTTTGTACCCTGGTACTCGGGTGCAACATTCCAGACGCTTTACTAACACCCTCCCGACTTGGAGAGTCAGTCCCTTTAACCTCCTGTTTGGCCCAGTTTGCAATTTCTGCGGAAGATGAACAGGAATAGCGAGAACCAATGAGAGACTAGCTGGAGGTGTCTGGATGGGCAAATTTAACTCTCATTTCCCACCAGGAAGAGGAATTAACCAAAGGCTCAGCGTGCCGTGCCGGAACCAGATTAGGGCCTGAAGCCATCCTGCGGTGTTGCGGCCAGCTCAAAAGAAAGCGAGTTGAAGAAAGGAGCTCAGGGGCACTGTAATTCACAAACCTGCAGAGTTATAAATGACAGCTATCGTCCAAAAATATACTGAAGTAAGGCTGCCAAGAGGACTTGAAAGCGGGGCAGAATTGCAGGAAACCGATTTCAGGAGGCAGACTGGAATTGCATTGAAAGCATAGGAAAAGAGGCAGAACGTCCACAATGATGCACTTGGCCAAAAAGGGCGTATGCGTTTTTTCCTGAATATATTCAGGAAAAAACACATACGCCCTTTTTGGCCAACCAAGCAAGCTTGCAAAGGAAATCTGCACTACAATGAAGTCTCACTTCCCCCCGGTCAAAAGGGCCATCTGAAAAAAGTGTAAAATCCAGAAAGGCAGGACAGGCCATGGAGAACTGGGAGCCTTGTTATGCTGATGGGCGGGATGTAAATTGCCAACAGACACTCGGGAGAAGTGTATGGTGTTTCCTGAAACATCTAAAAAACAAAGCAACAGAGCCTAGGGCACTTCCACTTATGGTCCTATAGCTTAGGGAAATTAAAATCAAAAAGACACAGCCACCCCAAAGTTTGGGACGCCTCTGTTTACAAGAACCTCGTTTACAGTACAAGTTCAACATCGCAGAAAGTGAAAAATGGATAAAGAAGTTGTGGTATTTACTTACAAAGCAATATCACTCAGCAATGAAATCTATGTCATCAGGCCCTTAGCAGCACAATGAGTGGATTCAGGTATGATGATTCTAACTGAAATAAGTCACACAGAAAAAGAAACATCATAAGATATCAGTAATACACGGAATGTAAACTTGGCTACACAGGAACTGAATTACAGAACAGAACAGGGTCTCAAATTTAGAAAACCAACTTATGCTTGCTTAAGGGGAAAGGTGAGTTGGGGTGCTGCATAAAACCAGAGATTGAAATGAGCACAGATAAAGTTCCTTAAGCCAAATATGGAATAGACAAGAGCTACTCCTTGCTCAACGAAATGGACTCAACACCGCATATTAAATGCCTAAGAATGTACCTGACTAGTAAGTATCTTAAAACCTATGGATTGCTATGTCTCCGAAAGAGAATCAAGCATGTGTACAGGGGCATAAACGCAGCAGTGATAGGATTGGAGAGGTTCGGTGAGCAAATGAAGACCCTTTGAAGTCATATTGCATGGTACCCATTCCACGGGTTTCAACTACCCAGGTTTAAGGTATTCTTCCTTCAGCTAAAACATGCATGTGGAACCTAGAGTATGATCAACCATGTGATCGGGAGACGTGTTCAAATATGTCTCAGTTTTCGTACCCTGGTACTCGGGTGCAACATTCCAGACGCTTTACTAACACCCTCCCGACTTGGAGAGTCAGTCCCTTTAACCTCCTGTTTGGCCCAGTTTGCAATTTCTGCGGAAGATGAACAGGAATAGCGAGAACCAATGAGAGACTAGCTGGAGGTGTCTGGACGGGCAAATTTAACTCTCATTTCCCACCAGGAAGAGGAATTAACCAAAGGCTCAGCGTGCCGTGCCGGAACCAGATTAGGGCCTGAAGCCATCCTGCGGTGTTGCGGCCAGCTCAAAAGAAAGCGAGTTGAAGAAAGGAGCTCAGGGGCACTGTAATTCACAAACCTGCAGAGTTATAAATGACAGCTATCGTCCAAAAATATACTGAAGTAAGGCTGCCAAGAGGACTTGAAAGCGGGGCAGAATTGCAGGAAACCGATTTCAGGAGGTAGACTGGAATTGCATTGAAAGCATAGGAAAAGAGGCAGAACGTCCACAATGATGCACTTGGCCAAAAAGGGCGTATGCGTTTTTTCCTGAATATATTCAGGAAAAAACGCACACGCCCTTTTTGGCCAACCAAGCAAGCTTGCAAAGGAAATCTGCACTACAATGAAGTCTCACTTCCCCCCGGTCAAAAGGGCCATCTGAAAAAAGTGTAAAATCCAGAAAGGCAGGACAGGCCATGGAGAACTGGGAGCCTTGTTATGCTGATGGGCGGGATGTAAATTGCCAACAGACACTCGGGAGAAGTGTATGGTGTTTCCTGAAACATCTAAAAAACAAAGCAACAGAGCCTAGGGCACTTCCACTTATGGTCCTATAGCTTAGGGAAATTAAAATCAAAAAGACACAGCCACCCCAAAGTTTGGGACGCCTCTGTTTACAAGAACCTCGTTTAGCGTACAAGTTCAACATCGCAGAAAGTGAAAAATGGATAAAGAAGTTGTGGTATTTACTTACAAAGCAATATCACTCAGCAATGAAATCTATGTCATCAGGCCCTTAGCAGCACAATGAGTGGATTCAGGTATGATGATTCTAACTGAAATAAGTCACACAGAAAAAGAAACATCATAAGATATCAGTAATACACGGAATGTAAACTTGGCTACACAGGAACTGAATTACAGAACAGAACAGGGTCTCAAATTTAGAAAACCAACTTATGCTTGCTTAAGGGGAAAGGTGAGTTGGGGTGCTGCATAAAACCAGAGATTGAAATGAGCACAGATAAAGTTCCTTAAGCCAAATATGGAATAGACAAGAGCTACTCCTTGCTCAACGAAATGGACTCAACACCGCATATTAAATGCCTAAGAATGTACCTGACTAGTAAGTATCTTAAAACCTATGGATTGCTATGTCTCCGAAAGAGAATCAAGCATGTGTACAGGGGCATAAACGCAGCAGTGATAGGATTGGAGAGGTTCGGTGAGCAAATGAAGACCCTTTGAAGTCATATTGCATGGTACCCATTCCACGGGTTTCAACTACCCAGGTTTAAGGTATTCTTCCTTCAGCTAAAACATGCATGTGGAACCTAGAGTATGATCAACCATGTGATCGGGAGACTTGTTCAAATATGTCTCAGTTTTCGTACCCTGGTACTCGGGTGCAACATTCCAGACGCTTTACTAACACCCTCCCGACTTGGAGAGTCAGTCCCTTTAACCTCCTGTTTGGCCCAGTTTGCAATTTCTGCGGAAGATGAACAGGAATAGCGAGAACCAATGAGAGACTAGCTGGAGGTGTCTGGACGGGCAAATTTAACTCTCATTTCCCACCAGGAAGAGGAATTAACCAAAGGCTCAGCGTGCCGTGCCGGAACCAGATTAGGGCCTGAAGCCATCCTGCGGTGTTGCGGCCAGCTCAAAAGAAAGCGAGTTGAAGAAAGGAGCTCAGGGGCACTGTAATTCACAAACCTGCAGAGTTATAAATGACAGCTATCGTCCAAAAATATACTGAAGTAAGGCTGCCAAGAGGACTTGAAAGCGGGGCAGAATTGCAGGAAACCGATTTCAGGAGGTAGACTGGAATTGCATTGAAAGCATAGGAAAAGAGGCAGAACGTCCACAATGATGCACTTGGCCAAAAAGGGCGTATGCGTTTTTTCCTGAATATATTCAGGAAAAAACGCATACGCCCTTTTTGGCCAACCAAGCAAGCTTGCAAAGGAAATCTGCACTACAATGAAGTCTCACTTCCCCCCGGTCAAAAGGGCCATTTGAAAAAAGTGTAAAATCCAGAAAGGCAGGACAGGCCATGGAGAACTGGGAGCCTTGTTATGCTGATGGGCGGGATGTAAATTGCCAACAGACACTCCGGAGAAGTGTATGGTGTTTCCTGAAACATCTAAAAAACAAAGCAACAGAGCCTAGGGCACTTCCACTTATGGTCCTATAGCTTAGGGAAATTAAAATCAAAAAGACACAGCCACCCCAAAGTTTGGGACGCCTCTGTTTACAAGAACCTCGTTTAGCGTACAAGTTCAACATCGCAGAAAGTGAAAAATGGATAAAGAAGTTGTGGTATTTACTTACAAAGCAATATCACTCAGCAATGAAATCTATGTCATCAGGCCCTTAGCAGCACAATGAGTGGATTCAGGTATGATGATTCTAACTGAAATAAGTCACACAGAAAAAGAAACATCATAAGATATCAGTAATACACGGAATGTAAACTTGGCTACACAGGAACTGAATTACAGAACAGAACAGGGTCTCAAATTTAGAAAACCAACTTATGCTTGCTTAAGGGGAAAGGTGAGTTGGGGTGCTGCATAAAACCAGAGATTGAAATGAGCACAGATAAAGTTCCTTAAGCCAAATATGGAATAGACAAGAGCTACTCCTTGCTCAACGAAATGGACTCAACACCGCATATTAAATGCCTAAGAATGTACCTGACTAGTAAGTATCTTAAAACCTATGGATTGCTATGTCTCCGAAAGAGAATCAAGCATGTGTACAGGGGCATAAACGCAGCAGTGATAGGATTGGAGAGGTTCGGTGAGCAAATGAAGACCCTTTGAAGTCATATTGCATGGTACCCATTCCACGGGTTTCAACTACCCAGGTTTAAGGTATTCTTCCTTCAGCTAAAACATGCATGTGGAACCTAGAGTATGATCAACCATGTGATCGGGAGACGTGTTCAAATATGTCTCAGTTTTCGTACCCTGGTACTCGGGTGCAACATTCCAGACACTTTACTAACACCCTCCCGACTTGGAGAGTCAGTCCCTTTAACCTCCTGTTTGGCCCAGTTTGCAATTTCTGCGGAAGATGAACAGGAATAGCGAGAACCAATGAGAGACTAGCTGGAGGTGTCTGGACGGGCAAATTTAACTCTCATTTCCCACCAGGAAGAGGAATTAACCAAAGGCTCAGCGTGCCGTGCCGGAACCAGATTAGGGCCTGAAGCCATCCTGCGGTGTTGCGGCCAGCTCAAAAGAAAGCGAGTTGAAGAAAGGAGCTCAGGGGCACTGTAATTCACAAACCTGCAGAGTTATAAATGACAGCTATCGTCCAAAAATATACTGAAGTAAGGCTGCCAAGAGGACTTGAAAGCGGGGCAGAATTGCAGGAAACCGATTTCAGGAGGTAGACTGGAATTGCATTGAAAGCATAGGAAAAGAGGCAGAACGTCCACAATGATGCACTTGGCCAAAAAGGGCGTATGCGTTTTTTCCTGAATATATTCAGGAAAAAACGCATACGCCCTTTTTGGCCAACCAAGCAAGCTTGCAAAGGAAATCTGCACTACAATGAAGTCTCACTTCCCCCCGGTCAAAAGGGCCATCTGAAAAAAGTGTAAAATCCAGAAAGACAGGACAGGCCATGGAGAACTGGGAGCCTTGTTATGCTGATGGGCGGGATGTAAATTGCCAACAGACACTCCGGAGAAGTGTATGGTGTTTCCTGAAACATCTAAAAAACAAAGCAACAGAGCCTAGGGCACTTCCACTTATGGTCCTATAGCTTAGGGAAATTAAAATCAAAAAGACACAGCCACCCCAAAGTTTGGGACACCTCTGTTTACAAGAACCTCGTTTACAGTACAAGTTCAACATCGCAGAAAGTGAAAAATGGATAAAGAAGTTGTGGTATTTACTTACAAAGCAATATCACTCAGCAATGAAATCTATGTCATCAGGCCCTTAGCAGCACAATGAGTAGATTCAGGTATGATGATTCTAACTGAAATAAGTCACACAGAAAAAGAAACATCATAAGATATCAGTAATACACGGAATGTAAACTTGGCTACACAGGAACTGAATTACAGAACAGAACAGGGTCTCAAATTTAGAAAACCAACTTATGCTTGCTTAAGGGGAAAGGTGAGTTGGGGTGCTGCATAAAACCAGAGATTGAAATGAACACAGATAAAGTTCCTTAAGCCAAATATGGAATAGACAAGAGCTACTCCTTGCTCAACGAAATAGACTCAACACCGCATATTAAATGCCTAAGAATGTACCTGACTAGTAAGTATCTTAAAACCTATGGATTGCTATGTCTCCGAAAGAGAATCAAGCATGTGTACAGGGGCATAAATGCAGCAGTGATAGGATTGGAGAGGTTCGGTGAGCAAATGAAGACCCTTTGAAGTCATATTGCATGGTACCCATTCCACGGGTTTCAACTACCCAGGTTTAAGGTATTCTTCCTTCAGCTAAAACATGCATGTGGAACCTAGAGTATGATCAACCATGTGATCGGGAGACGTGTTCAAATATGTCTCAGTTTTCGTACCCTGGTACTCGGGTGCAACATTCCAGACGCTTTACTAACACCCTCCCGACTTGGAGAGTCAGTCCCTTTAACCTCCTGTTTGGCCCAGTTTGCAATTTCTGCGGAAGATGAACAGGAATAGCGAGAACCAATGAGAGACTAGCTGGAGGTGTCTGGACGGGCAAATTTAACTCTCATTTCCCACCAGGAAGAGGAATTAACCAAAGGCTCAGCGTGCCGTGCCGGAACCAGATTAGGGCCTGAAGCCATCCTGCGGTGTTGCGGCCAGCTCAAAAGAAAGCGAGTTGAAGAAAGGAGCTCAGGGGCACTGTAATTCACAAACCTGCAGAGTTATAAATGACAGCTATCGTCCAAAAATATACTGAAGTAAGGCTGCCAAGAGGACTTGAAAGCAGGGCAGAATTGCAGGAAACCGATTTCAGGAGGCAGACTGGAATGGCATTGAAAGCATAGGAAAAGAGGCAGAACGTCCACAATGATGCACTTGGCCAAAAAGGGCGTATGCGTTTTTTCCTGAATATATTCAGGAAAAAACGCATACGCCCTTTTTGGCCAACCAAGCAAGGTTGCAAAGGAAATCTGCACTACAATGAAGTCTCACTTCCCCCCGGTCAAAAGGGCCATCTGAAAAAAGTGTAAAATCCAGAAAGGCAGGACAGGCCATGGAGAACTGGGAGCCTTGTTATGCTGATGGGCGGGATGTAAATTGCCAACAGACACTCGGGAGAAGTGTATGGTGTTTCCTGAAACATCTAAAAAACAAAGCAACAGAGCCTAGGGCACTTCCACTTATGGTCCTATAGCTTAGGGAAATTAAAATCAAAAAGACACAGCCACCCCAAAGTTTGGGACGCCTCTGTTTACAAGAACCTCGTTTAGCGTACAAGTTCAACATCGCAGAAAGTGAAAAATGGATAAAGAAGTTGTGGTATTTACTTACAAAGCAATATCACTCAGCAATGAAATCTATGTCATCAGGCCCTTAGCAGCACAATGAGTGGATTCAGGTATGATGATTCTAACTGAAATAAGTCACACAGAAAAAGAAACATCATAAGATATCAGTAATACACGGAATGTAAACTTGGCTACACAGGAACTGAATTACAGAACAGAACAGGGTCTCAAATTTAGAAAACCAACTTATGCTTGCTTAAGGGGAAAGGTGAGTTGGGGTGCTGCATAAAACCAGAGATTGAAATGAGCACAGATAAAGTTCCTTAAGCCAAATATGGAATAGACAAGAGCTACTCCTTGCTCAACGAAATGGACTCAACACCGCATATTAAATGCCTAAGAATGTACCTGACTAGTAAGTATCTTAAAACCTATGGATTGCTATGTCTCCGAAAGAGAATCAAGCATGTGTACAGGGGCATAAACGCAGCAGTGATAGGATTGGAGAGGTTCGGTGAGCAAATGAAGACCCTTTGAAGTCATATTGCATGGTACCCATTCCACGGGTTTCAACTACCCAGGTTTAAGGTATTCTTCCTTCAGCTAAAACATGCATGTGGAACCTAGAGTATGATCAACCATGTGATCGGGAGACTTGTTCAAATATGTCTCAGTTTTCGTACCCTGGTACTCGGGTGCAACATTCCAGACGCTTTACTAACACCCTCCCGACTTGGAGAGTCAGTCCCTTTAACCTCCTGTTTGGCCCAGTTTGCAATTTCTGCGGAAGATGAACAGGAATAGCGAGAACCAATGAGAGACTAGCTGGAGGTGTCTGGACGGGCAAATTTAACTCTCATTTCCCACCAGGAAGAGGAATTAACCAAAGGCTCAGCGTGCCGTGCCGGAACCAGATTAGGGCCTGAAGCCATCCTGCGGTGTTGCGGCCAGCTCAAAAGAAAGCGAGTTGAAGAAAGGAGCTCAGGGGCACTGTAATTCACAAACCTGCAGAGTTATAAATGACAGCTATCGTCCAAAAATATACTGAAGTAAGGCTGCCAAGAGGACTTGAAAGCGGGGCAGAATTGCAGGAAACCGATTTCAGGAGGTAGACTGGAATTGCATTGAAAGCATAGGAAAAGAGGCAGAACGTCCACAATGATGCACTTGGCCAAAAAGGGTGTATGCGTTTTTTCCTGAATATATTCAGGAAAAAACGCATACGCCCTTTTTGGCCAACCAAGCAAGCTTGCAAAGGAAATCTGCACTACAATGAAGTCTCACTTCCCCCCGGTCAAAAGGGCCATTTGAAAAAAGTGTAAAATCCAGAAAGGCAGGACAGGCCATGGAGAACTGGGAGCCTTGTTATGCTGATGGGCGGGATGTAAATTGCCAACAGACACTCCGGAGAAGTGTATGGTGTTTCCTGAAACATCTAAAAAACAAAGCAACAGAGCCTAGGGCACTTCCACTTATGGTCCTATAGCTTAGGGAAATTAAAATCAAAAAGACACAGCCACCCCAAAGTTTGGGACGCCTCTGTTTACAAGAACCTCGTTTAGCGTACAAGTTCAACATCGCAGAAAGTGAAAAATGGATAAAGAAGTTGTGGTATTTACTTACAAAGCAATATCACTCAGCAATGAAATCTATGTCATCAGGCCCTTAGCAGCACAATGAGTGGATTCAGGTATGATGATTCTAACTGAAATAAGTCACACAGAAAAAGAAACATCATAAGATATCAGTAATACACGGAATGTAAACTTGGCTACACAGGAACTGAATTACAGAACAGAACAGGGTCTCAAATTTAGAAAACCAACTTATGCTTGCTTAAGGGGAAAGGTGAGTTGGGGTGCTGCATAAAACCAGAGATTGAAATGAGCACAGATAAAGTTCCTTAAGCCAAATATGGAATAGACAAGAGCTACTCCTTGCTCAACGAAATGGACTCAACACCGCATATTAAATGCCTAAGAATGTACCTGACTAGTAAGTATCTTAAAACCTATGGATTGCTATGTCTCCGAAAGAGAATCAAGCATGTGTACAGGGGCATAAACGCAGCAGTGATAGGATTGGAGAGGTTCGGTGAGCAAATGAAGACCCTTTGAAGTCATATTGCATGGTACCCATTCCACGGGTTTCAACTACCCAGGTTTAAGGTATTCTTCCTTCAGCTAAAACATGCATGTGGAACCTAGAGTATGATCAACCATGTGATCGGGAGACGTGTTCAAATATGTCTCAGTTTTCGTACCCTGGTACTCGGGTGCAACATTCCAGACGCTTTACTAACACCCTCCCGACTTGGAGAGTCAGTCCCTTTAACCTCCTGTTTGGCCCAGTTTGCAATTTCTGCGGAAGATGAACAGGAATAGCGAGAACCAATGAGAGACTAGCTGGAGGTGTCTGGACGGGCAAATTTAACTCTCATTTCCCACCAGGAAGAGGAATTAACCAAAGGCTCAGCGTGCCGTGCCGGAACCAGATTAGGGCCTGAAGCCATCCTGCGGTGTTGCGGCCAGCTCAAAAGAAAGCGAGTTGAAGAAAGGAGCTCAGGGGCACTGTAATTCACAAACCTGCAGAGTTATAAATGACAGCTATCGTCCAAAAATATACTGAAGTAAGGCTGCCAAGAGGACTTGAAAGCGGGGCAGAATTGCAGGAAACCGATTTCAGGAGGTAGACTGGAATTGCATTGAAAGCATAGGAAAAGAGGCAGAACGTCCACAATGATGCACTTGGCCAAAAAGGGCGTATGCGTTTTTTCCTGAATATATTCAGGAAAAAACGCATACGCCCTTTTTGGCCAACCAAGCAAGCTTGCAAAGGAAATCTGCACTACAATGAAGTCTCACTTCCCCCCGGTCAAAAGGGCCATCTGAAAAAAGTGTAAAATCCAGAAAGACAGGACAGGCCATGGAGAACTGGGAGCCTTGTTATGCTGATGGGCGGGATGTAAATTGCCAACAGACACTCCGGAGAAGTGTATGGTGTTTCCTGAAACATCTAAAAAACAAAGCAACAGAGCCTAGGGCACTTCCACTTATGGTCCTATAGCTTAGGGAAATTAAAATCAAAAAGACACAGCCACCCCAAAGTTTGGGACGCCTCTGTTTACAAGAACCTCGTTTACAGTACAAGTTCAACATCGCAGAAAGTGAAAAATGGATAAAGAAGTTGTGGTATTTACTTACAAAGCAATATCACTCAGCAATGAAATCTATGTCATCAGGCCCTTAGCAGCACAATGAGTAGATTCAGGTATGATGATTCTAACTGAAATAAGTCACACAGAAAAAGAAACATCATAAGATATCAGTAATACACGGAATGTAAACTTGGCTACACAGGAACTGAATTACAGAACAGAACAGGGTCTCAAATTTAGAAAACCAACTTATGCTTGCTTAAGGGTAAAGGTGAGTTGGGGTGCTGCATAAAACCAGAGATTGAAATGAACACAGATAAAGTTCCTTAAGCCAAATATGGAATAGACAAGAGCTACTCCTTGCTCAACGAAATGGACTCAACACCGCATATTAAATGCCTAAGAATGTACCTGACTAGTAAGTATCTTAAAACCTATGGATTGCTATGTCTCCGAAAGAGAATCAAGCATGTGTACAGGGGCATAAATGCAGCAGTGATAGGATTGGAGAGGTTCGGTGAGCAAATGAAGACCCTTTGAAGTCATATTGCATGGTACCCATTCCACGGGTTTCAACTACCCAGGTTTAAGGTATTCTTCCTTCAGCTAAAACATGCATGTGGAACCTAGAGTATGATCAACCATGTGATCGGGAGACGTGTTCAAATATGTCTCAGTTTTCGTACCCTGGTACTCGGGTGCAACATTCCAGACGCTTTACTAACACCCTCCCGACTTGGAGAGTCAGTCCCTTTAACCTCCTGTTTGGCCCAGTTTGCAATTTCTGCGGAAGATGAACAGGAATAGCGAGAACCAATGAGAGACTAGCTGGAGGTGTCTGGACGGGCAAATTTAACTCTCATTTCCCACCAGGAAGAGGAATTAACCAAAGGCTCAGCGTGCCGTGCCGGAACCAGATTAGGGCCTGAAGCCATCCTGCGGTGTTGCGGCCAGCTCAAAAGAAAGCGAGTTGAAGAAAGGAGCTCAGGGGCACTGTAATTCACAAACCTGCAGAGTTATAAATGACAGCTATCGTCCAAAAATATACTGAAGTAAGGCTGCCAAGAGGACTTGAAAGCAGGGCAGAATTGCAGGAAACCGATTTCAGGAGGCAGACTGGAATGGCATTGAAAGCATAGGAAAAGAGGCAGAACGTCCACAATGATGCACTTGGCCAAAAAGGGCGTATGCGTTTTTTCCTGAATATATTCAGGAAAAAACGCATACGCCCTTTTTGGCCAACCAAGCAAGGTTGCAAAGGAAATCTGCACTACAATGAAGTCTCACTTCCCCCCGGTCAAAAGGGCCATCTGAAAAAAGTGTAAAATCCAGAAAGGCAGGACAGGCCATGGAGAACTGGGAGCCTTGTTATGCTGATGGGCGGGATGTAAATTGCCAACAGACACTCGGGAGAAGTGTATGGTGTTTCCTGAAACATCTAAAAAACAAAGCAACAGAGCCTAGGGCACTTCCACTTATGGTCCTATAGCTTAGGGAAATTAAAATCAAAAAGACACAGCCACCCCAAAGTTTGGGACGCCTCTGTTTACAAGAACCTCGTTTACAGTACAAGTTCAACATCGCAGAAAGTGAAAAATGGATAAAGAAGTTGTGGTATTTACTTACAAAGCAATATCACTCAGCAATGAAATCTATGTCATCAGGCCCTTAGCAGCACAATGAGTGGATTCAGGTATGATGATTCTAACTGAAATAAGTCACACAGAAAAAGAAACATCATAAGATATCAGTAATACACGGAATGTAAACTTGGCTACACAGGAACTGAATTACAGAACAGAACAGGGTCTCAAATTTAGAAAACAAACTTATGCTTGCTTAAGGGGAAAGGTGAGTTGGGGTGCTGCATAAAACCAGAGATTGAAATGAGCACAGATAAAGTTCCTTAAGCCAAATATGGAATAGACAAGAGCTACTCCTTGCTCAACGAAATGGACTCAACACCGCATATTAAATGCCTAAGAATGTACCTGACTAGTAAGTATCTTAAAACCTATGGATTGCTATGTCTCCGAAAGAGAATCAAGCATGTGTACAGGGGCATAAACGCAGCAGTGATAGGATTGGAGAGGTTCGGTGAGCAAATGAAGACCCTTTGAAGTCATATTGCATGGTACCCATTCCACGGGTTTCAACTACCCAGGTTTAAGGTATTCTTCCTTCAGCTAAAACATGCATGTGGAACCTAGAGTATGATCAACCATGTGATCGGGAGACGTGTTCAAATATGTCTCAGTTTTCGTACCCTGGTACTCGGGTGCAACATTCCAGACGCTTTACTAACACCCTCCCGACTTGGAGAGTCAGTCCCTTTAACCTCCTGTTTGGCCCAGTTTGCAATTTCTGCGGAAGATGAACAGGAATAGCGAGAACCAATGAGAGACTAGCTGGAGGTGTCTGGACGGGCAAATTTAACTCTCATTTCCCACCAGGAAGAGGAATTAACCAAAGGCTCAGCGTGCCGTGCCGGAACCAGATTAGGGCCTGAAGCCATCCTGCGGTGTTGCGGCCAGCTCAAAAGAAAGCGAGTTGAAGAAAGGAGCTCAGGGGCACTGTAATTCACAAATCTGCAGAGTTATAAATGACAGCTATCGTCCAAAAATATACTGAAGTAAGGCTGCCAAGAGGACTTGAAAGCGGGGCAGAATTGCAGGAAACCGATTTCAGGAGGTAGACTGGAATTGCATTGAAAGCATAGGAAAAGAGGCAGAACGTCCACAATGATGCACTTGGCCAAAAAGGGCGTATGCGTTTTTTCCTGAATATATTCAGGAAAAAACGCATACGCCCTTTTTGGCCAACCAAGCAAGCTTGCAAAGGAAATCTGCACTACAATGAAGTCTCACTTCCCCCCGGTCAAAAGGGCCATCTGAAAAAAGTGTAAAATCCAGAAAGGCAGGACAGGCCATGGAGAACTGGGAGCCTTGTTATGCTGATGGGCGGGATGTAAATTGCCAACAGACACTCGGGAGAAGTGTATGGTGTTTCCTGAAACATCTAAAAAACAAAGCAACAGAGCCTAGGGCACTTCCACTTATGGTCCTATAGCTTAGGGAAATTAAAATCAAAAAGACACAGCCACCCTAAAGTTTGGGACGCCTCTGTTTACAAGAACCTCGTTTACAGTACAAGTTCAACATCGCAGAAAGTGAAAAATGGATAAAGAAGTTGTGGTATTTACTTACAAAGCAATATCACTCAGCAATGAAATCTATGTCATCAGGCCCTTAGCAGCACAATGAGTGGATTCAGGTATGATGATTCTAACTGAAATAAGTCACACAGAAAAAGAAACATCATAAGATATCAGTAATACACGGAATGTAAACTTGGCTACACAGGAACTGAATTACAGAACAGAACAGGGTCTCAAATTTAGAAAACCAACTTATGCTTGCTTAAGGGGAAAGGTGAGTTGGGGTGCTGCATAAAACCAGAGATTGAAATGAGCACAGATAAAGTTCCTTAAGCCAAATATGGAATAGACAAGAGCTACTCCTTGCTCAACGAAATGGACTCAACACCGCATATTAAATGCCTAAGAATGTACCTGACTAGTAAGTATCTTAAAACCTATGGATTGCTATGTCTCCGAAAGAGAATCAAGCATGTGTACAGGGGCATAAACGCAGCAGTGATAGGATTGGAGAGGTTCGGTGAGCAAATGAAGACCCTTTGAAGTCATATTGCATGGTACCCATTCCACGGGTTTCAACTACCCAGGTTTAAGGTATTCTTCCTTCAGCTAAAACATGCATGTGGAACCTAGAGTATGATCAACCATGTGATCGGGAGACGTGTTCAAATATGTCTCAGTTTTTGTACCCTGGTACTCGGGTGCAACATTCCAGACGCTTTACTAACACCCTCCCGACTTGGAGAGTCAGTCCCTTTAACCTCCTGTTTGGCCCAGTTTGCAATTTCTGCAGAAGATGAACAGGAATAGCGAGAACCAATGAGAGACTAGCTGGAGGTGTCTGGATGGGCAAATTTAACTCTCATTTCCCACCAGGAAGAGGAATTAACCAAAGGCTCAGCGTGCCGTGCCGGAACCAGATTAGGGCCTGAAGCCATCCTGCGGTGTTGCGGCCAGCTGAAAAGAAAGCGAGTTGAAGAAAGGAGCTCAGGGGCACTGTAATTCACAAACCTGCAGAGTTATAAATGACAGCTATCGTCCAAAAATATACTGAAGTAAGGCTGCCAAGAGGACTTGAAAGCGGGGCAGAATTGCAGGAAACCGATTTCAGGAGGTAGACTGGAATGGCATTGAAAGCATAGGAAAAGAGGCAGAACGTCCACAATGATGCACTTGGCCAAAAAGTGCGTATGCGTTTTTTCCTGAATATATTCAGGAAAAAACGCATACGCCCTTTTTGGCCAACCAAGCAAGCTTGCAAAGGAAATCTGCACTACAATGAAGTCTCACTTCCCCCCGGTCAAAAGGGCCATCTGAAAAAAGTGTAAAATCCAGAAAGGCAGGACAGGCCATGGAGAACTGGGAGCCTTGTTATGCTGATGGGTGGGATGTAAATTGCCAACAGACACTCGGGAGAAGTGTATGGTGTTTCCTGAAACATCTAAAAAACAAAGCAACAGAGCCTAGGGCACTTCCACTTATGGTCCTATAGCTTAGGGAAATTAAAATCAAAAAGACACAGCCACCCCAAAGTTTGGGACGCCTCTGTTTACAAGAACCTCGTTTACAGTACAAGTTCAACATCGCAGAAAGTGAAAAATGGATAAAGAAGTTGTGGTATTTACTTACAAAGCAATATCACTCAGCAATGAAATCTATGTCATCAGGCCCTTAGCAGCACAATGAGTGGATTCAGGTACGATGATTCTAACTGAAATAAGACGCACAGAAAAAGAAACATCATAAGATATCACTAATACACGGAATGTAAACTTGGCTACACAGGAACTGAATTACAGAACAGAACAGGGTCTCAAATTTAGAAAACCAACTTATGCTTGCTTAAGGGGAAAGGTGAGTTGGGGTGCTGCATAAAACCAGAGATTGAAATGAGCACAGATAAAGTTCCTTAAGCCAAATATGGAATAGACAAGAGCTACTCCTTGCTCAACGAAATGGACTCAACACCGCATATTAAATGCCTAAGAATGTACCTGACTAGTAAGTATCTTAAAACCTATGGATTGCTATGTCTCCGAAAGAGAATCAAGCATGTGTACAGGGGCATAAACGCAGCAGTGATAGGATTGGAGAGGTTCGGTGAGCAAATGAAGACCCTTTGAAGTCATATTGCATGGTACCCATTCCACGGGTTTCAACTACCCAGGTTTAAGGTATTCTTCCTTCAGCTAAAACATGCATGTGGAACCTAGAGTATGATCAACCATGTGATCGGGAGACGTGTTCAAATATGTCTCAGTTTTCGTACCCTGGTACTCGGGTGCAACATTCCAGACGCTTTACTAACACCCTCCCGACTTGGAGAGTCAGTCCCTTTAACCTCCTGTTTGGCCCAGTTTGCAATTTCTGCGGAAGATGAACAGGAATAGCGAGAACCAATGAGAGACTAGCTGGAGGTGTCTGGACGGGCAAATTTAACTCTCATTTCCCACCAGGAAGAGGAATTAACCAAAGGCTCAGCGTGCCGTGCCGGAACCAGATTAGGGCCTGAAGCCATCCTGCGGTGTTGCGGCCAGCTCAAAAGAAAGCGAGTTGAAGAAAGGAGCTCAGGGGCACTGTAATTCACAAATCTGCAGAGTTATAAATGACAGCTATCGTCCAAAAATATACTGAAGTAAGGCTGCCAAGAGGACTTGAAAGCGGGGCAGAATTGCAGGAAACCGATTTCAGGAGGTAGACTGGAATTGCATTGAAAGCATAGGAAAAGAGGCAGAACGTCCACAATGATGCACTTGGCCAAAAAGGGCGTATGCGTTTTTTCCTGAATATATTCAGGAAAAAACGCATACGCCCTTTTTGGCCAACCAAGCAAGCTTGCAAAGGAAATCTGCACTACAATGAAGTCTCACTTCCCCCCGGTCAAAAGGGCCATCTGAAAAAAGTGTAAAATCCAGAAAGACAGGACAGGCCATGGAGAACTGGGAGCCTTGTTATGCTGATGGGCGGGATGTAAATTGCCAACAGACACTCGGGAGAAGTGTATGGTGTTTCCTGAAACATCTAAAAAACAAAGCAACAGAGCCTAGGGCACTTCCACTTATGGTCCTATAGCTTAGGGAAATTAAAATCAAAAAGACACAGCCACCCTAAAGTTTGGGACGCCTCTGTTTACAAGAACCTCGTTTACAGTACAAGTTCAACATCGCAGAAAGTGAAAAATGGATAAAGAAGTTGTGGTATTTACTTACAAAGCAATATCACTCAGCAATGAAATCTATGTCATCAGGCCCTTAGCAGCACAATGAGTGGATTCAGGTATGATGATTCTAACTGAAATAAGTCACACAGAAAAAGAAACATCATAAGATATCAGTAATACACGGAATGTAAACTTGGCTACACAGGAACTGAATTACAGAACAGAACAGGGTCTCAAATTTAGAAAACCAACTTATGCTTGCTTAAGGGGAAAGGTGAGTTGGGGTGCTGCATAAAACCAGAGATTGAAATGAGCACAGATAAAGTTCCTTAAGCCAAATATGGAATAGACAAGAGCTACTCCTTGCTCAACGAAATGGACTCAACACCGCATATTAAATGCCTAAGAATGTACCTGACTAGTAAGTATCTTAAAACCTATGGATTGCTATGTCTCCGAAAGAGAATCAAGCATGTGTACAGGGGCATAAACGCAGCAGTGATAGGATTGGAGAGGTTCGGTGAGCAAATGAAGACCCTTTGAAGTCATATTGCATGGTACCCATTCCACGGGTTTCAACTACCCAGGTTTAAGGTATTCTTCCTTCAGCTAAAACATGCATGTGGAACCTAGAGTATGATCAACCATGTGATCGGGAGACGTGTTCAAATATGTCTCAGTTTTCGTACCCTGGTACTCGGGTGCAACATTCCAGACGCTTTACTAACACCCTCCCGACTTGGAGAGTCAGTCCCTTTAACCTCCTGTTTGGCCCAGTTTGCAATTTCTGCGGAAGATGAACAGGAATAGCGAGAACCAATGAGAGACTAGCTGGAGGTGTCTGGATGGGCAAATTTAACTCTCATTTCCCACCAGGAAGAGGAATTAACCAAAGGCTCAGCGTGCCGTGCCGGAACCAGATTAGGGCCTGAAGCCATCCTGCGGTGTTGCGGCCAGCTCAAAAGAAAGCGAGTTGAAGAAAGGAGCTCAGGGGCACTGTAATTCACAAACCTGCAGAGTTATAAATGACAGCTATCGTCCAAAAATATACTGAAGTAAGGCTGCCAAGAGGGACTTTGAAAGCGGGGCAGAATTGCAGGAAACCGATTTCAGGAGGCAGACTGGAATTGCATTGAAAGCACAGGAAAAAGAGGCAGAACGTCCCACAATGATGCACTTGGCCAAAAAGGGGCGTATGCGTTTTTTTCCTGAATATATTCAGGGAAAAAAACGCATTACGCCCCTTTTTGGCCAACCAAGCAAGCTTGCAAAGGAAAATCTGCACTACAATGAAGTCTCACTTTCCCCCCGGTCAAAAGGGCCATCTGAAAAAAGTGTAAAATCCAGAAAGGCAGGACAGGCCATGGAGAAACTGGGAGCCTTGTTATGCTGATGGGCCGGGATGTAAATTGCCAACAGACACTCGGGAGAAGTGTATGGTGTTTTCCTGAAACATCTAAAAAAACAAAGCAACAGAGCCTAGGGCACTTCCACTTATGGTCCTATAGCTTAGGGAAATTAAAATCAAAAAAGACACAGCCACCCCAAAGTTTGGGACGCCTCTGTTTACAAGAACCTCATTTACAGTACAAGTTTCAACATCGCAGAAAGTGAAAAATGGATAAAGAAGTTGTGGTATTTACTTACAAAGCAATATCACTCAGCAATGAAATCTATGTCATCAGGCCCTTAGCAGCACAATGAGTGGATTCAGGTATGATGATTCTAACTGAAATAAGTCACACAGAAAAAGAAAACATCATAAGATATCAGTAATACACGGAATGTAAACTTGGCTACACAGGAACTGAATTACAGAAACAGAAACAGGGTCTCAAATTTAGAAAAACCAACTTATGCTTGCTTAAGGGGAAAGGTGAGTTGGGGTGCTGCATAAAAACCAGAGATTGAAATGAGCACAGATAAAGTTCCTTAAGCCAAATATGGAATAGACAAGAGCTACTCCTTGCTCAACGAAATGACTTCATAACATAGAAAAAAGGATGTCTTACTAGAAAATGATGTATCAGCAGAAAGTGCACTTAGATGTGATCCTTGCAAAGAATTCTTCTTTATTACTTTTTTCACAAAAATCCAATTCCTTAATAAAGAAAAAAAATATTAGATGGGTTAGTAATTATTCCTTAACTCTAAAACAAAATTAAATATAATTTTCATTACTACAAATTTCAACAATCCACAGATAGTTCCACTAATACTTACTGAATAATAGAAAAATAAATTTTTTTAAAATTTGTATAATAAAGACACAATGTTAGCCAATTGGGCATTGCTAATGTCACTAATCCATTTTTCTTCAGGAAGTATTACTTAAATGTTCAGTAATATTCCTATCCACGCCAAGATTCACAAATTGGTGTCCTAGGTCCCACCTTTCCTATCCCTCTATAATCACATGATATACTTTATATTTAACTGGTATACACAGCCTACTGAATTTACGTTTTGATAAAATAGTTAATTCTGAAAAATGTTCATTGTATTACGTTTCTCATTTAGAAAAAAAAAACTGTCAATGGGTCAGTGACTTGCGT
>NW_027135966.1:0-51804 GCF_039906515.1 Pseudorca crassidens | reverse complement strand
CAGAGAAAACCTCTTACAACTTTTCCTCAGGGCCGGTGATGCAACATGGATTGAACACATCTAGACCCACAGCAGGATGAGACATAAGGCTGGAAACTGTTTGCGCTAAGAGAAATGTGAGGTTGGGTGAGGAAATGCACACCCTTTAAAGTAATACTACCTGGTACCCATTCAATGGGTCCCAAATATGCAGGTTCAAGGGATCGTCCTACAGCTAAAACATGCATGGAAAACCCAGAGGACTGTACACCATGTGATCGGGAGATGTGTCTAAAATGCAGCTCATTTATCCTCTCCTGGTGCTCCTGTTCACCATTCCAGCCACGTTACTTAGAATCTCCCCACTTGGAGAATCAGCACATTTCAACTTCTGTTTCACACATTTTGCAAATTGTGAGGAGGATGAACGGGGAACCAATGAGAGAATAGTTGTAGGGGTTTGGACGGGCACATATCACTCTAATTTCCCATTAAGCATAAGAATTGAAAAAAGGCTCAGCCCGCCTCGCCCGAGCCAAAATAGGGCCTGAAGCAATCCTGCGGGTTTGAGGCCAGCTCACAAAAGAGCAACTTAAAAAATGGAGCTCAGGGTCACTGCAATTCACAAACCTGCAGAGTTATAAATGAAAACTAACGTCCAAAAATATGTTGAGGTAAGGCAAAGAAGAGGATCTGAATGCAAGACAGAATTGCAAGAAACAGATTTCAAGAGATAGATTGGACTCGTCTTTAAAGCACATGAAAAGCGGCAGAATTTCGACAATGATGCAGTTGGCCCAAAAGGGCGTATGCGTTTTTTCCTGATTATATCCAGGAAAAAACGCATACGCACTTTATGGGCAACGAAGCAAGCAAGCAATGCAAATGTGCACAACAAAGAAGTCTCATTTCCCACTGGTCAAAAGGGCCATCCTAAAAAATTGTAAAAACCAGAAATGCAGGACAGGCCATGGAGAACAGGGAGCCTTTATACGCTGATGGGCAGTGTGTGAACTGCCGAGAGCCACTCTGGAGAAGTGTATGGTGGTTCCTAAATCATCTAAAAAACAGAGCTACAGAGCATAGGACACTTCCAATCATGGGAGTATATCTAGGGAAATCTAAAAATTAACAAGACACAAGCACACCACAGTTTAGGGCTACTCTGTTTACAAGAACCTCAACTTCAGTATACCTTAAATATCCCAGGAAAGAGAACAATGGATAAAGAAGATGTGGTACTTATGTACAATGGAATATCTCTTCACCATGAAATCAATGTAATAAGGCTAGTAGAAGGATAAAGAGTGGATTTAGGTCCGATAATACTACTTGAAATAAGTCAAACAGAAAAAGAAACATATCATAAGATATCACTTATAGAGGGAGGGTAAATATGGCTGCACAAGAAATGAATTACAGAACAGAACAGTGTCTCACATTTAGAAAACACACTTATTTCAGCTTAAGGGGAAAGGAGAGGTGGGGTGATGCATAAAACCAGAGTTTGAAATTAGCACAGATACCGTTCAATAAACCAAATAGATATTAGACAAGATCTACACCTTGCTCAATGAACTGGCCTCAACACACCCTATACACCGCAGAGAAATATATCTGAGTAATAAGAATCTTAAAACCCATGTATTGATATATCTCCATAAGGGAATCAAGTGTGTGCAGAGTGGCACAAACACAGCAGTGAAAATGAGCTAAACCCCATTATAGAAATAAATTTTAAAAACAAAACGCAGAAACAATGAAAGAGAGAAAAATTCTTACAAAATTCGCTCAGGGGCTGTGATGCAACCTGGATTGACCACATATAAACCCACAGCTGGATAAGACATAAGGCTGGACACTTGGGGCTGAGAGGATTGATGAGCTTTGGTGAGCAACTGCCAAAAGTTTAATGCAATACTTCATGCTACTCATTCCAAGGGTCCCAACACTCCAGGTTGAAGGGAATCTTCCTACAGCTAAACCATGCTTGGGAAACCCAGCGACTGGTATACCATATGATCGGGAAAGGTTTCTAAAACGCACCTCATTTTTCCTCTCCTGGGGCTCCGGATCGACATTCCAGCCGCTTTACCAAAAATATCCCCACATGGAGAGTCAATGCCTTTAAGTTCTGGTATCGCACAGTCTGCAGTTAGTGCGGAGGATGAATGGGAATAGGGGGAACCAGTGAGAAACTAGCTGTAGCGGTTTCAATGGGCACATGTCACTCTAAATTCACATCAGTAAGAAGAATAAACCAAAGGCACAGCAAGGTGCCCCAGAAGAATAATAGGGCCTGAAGGAATCCTGTGGTTATGAGGCAAGATCACAAAAATAAGAGCTGAAAAATGGAGCTAAGGGCCACTGCAATTCAAAAACTTGCAGAGTTATAAAGGCCAACTATTTTCAAAAAATACATTGAGGTAAGGCTATGAAGAGGCATTGAAAGCAAGGCAGAATTGCAGGAAAACGATTTCAGGAGGTAGACTGGAATTGCATTGAAAGCATAGGAAAAGAGGCAGAACGTCCACAATGATTCACTTGGCCAAAAAGGGCGTATGCCTTTTTTCCTGAATTTATTCAGGAAAAAAGGCATACGCCCTTTTTGGCCAACCAAGCAAGCTTGCAAAGGAAATCTGCACTACAATGAAGTCTCACTTCCCCCTGGTCAAAAGGGCCATCTGAAAAAAGTGTAAAATCCAGAAAGGCAGGACAGGCCATGGAGAACTGGGAGCCTTGTTATGCTGATGGGCGGGATGTGTATGGTGTTTCCTGAAACATCTAAAAAACAAAGCAACAGAGCCTAGGGCACTTCCACTTATGGTCCTATAGCTTAGGGAAATTAAAATCAAAAAGACACAGCCACCCCAAAATTTGGGACGCCTCTGTTTACAAGAACCTCGTTAACCGTACAAGTTCAATATCACAGAAAGTGAAAAATGGATAAAGAACTTGTGGTACTTACGTACAATGCAGTATCACTCAGCAATGAAATCTATGTCATCAGGCCCGTAGCAGCATAATGAGTGGATTCAGGTACGATGATTCTAACTGAAATAAGACACACAGAAAAAGAAACATCATAAGATATCACTAATACACGGAATGTAAACTTGGCTACGCAGGAACTGAATACCAAAACAGAACAGGGTCTCAAATTTAGAAAACCAACTTATGCTTGCTTAAGGGGAAAGATGAGTTGGGGTGCTGCATAAAACCAGAGATTGAAATGAGCACAGATAAAGTTCCTTAAGCCAAATATGGAATAGACAAGAGCTACTCCTTGCTCAACGAAATGGACTCAACACCCCATATTAAACGCCTAAGAATGTACCTGACTAGTAAGTATCTTAAAACCTATGGATTGCTATGTCTCCAAAAGAGAATCAAGCATGTGTACAGGGGCATAAACGCAGCAGTGATAGGATTGGAGAGGTTCAGTGAGCAAATGAAGACCCTTTGAAGTCATATTGCATGGTAGCAATTCCACGGGTCTCAACTCTCCAGGTTTAAGGTATTCTTCCTTCAGCTAAAACATGCATGTGGAACCTAGAGTATGATCAACCATGTGATCGGGAGATGTGTTCAAATATGTCTCAGTTTTCGTACCCTGGTACTCGGGTGCAACATTCCAGACGCTTTACTAACACCCTCCCGACTTGGAGAGTCAGTCCCTTTAACCTCCTGTTTGGCCCAG
The DNA here is from genome assembly GCF_039906515.1 of Pseudorca crassidens. Lineage (NCBI taxonomy): Eukaryota > Metazoa > Chordata > Mammalia > Artiodactyla > Delphinidae > Pseudorca > Pseudorca crassidens. The sequence goes on along the minus strand of NW_027135966.1, from coordinate 48,125 downwards.
TTTGCAATTTCTGCGGAAGATGAACAGGAATAGCGAGAACCAATGAGAGACTAGCTGGAGGTGTCTGGACGGGCAAATTTAACCCTCATTTCCCACCAGGAAGAGGAATTAACCAAAGGCTCAGCGTGCCGTGCCGGAACCAGATTAGGGCCTGAAGCCATCCTGCGGTGTTGCGGCCAGCTCAAAAGAAAGCGAGTTGAAGAAAGGAGCTCAGGGGCACTGTAATTCACAAACCTGCAGAGTTATAAATGACAGCTATCGTCCAAAAATATACTGAAGTAAGGCTGCCAAGAGGACTTGAAAGCGGGGCAGAATTGCAGGAAACTGATTTCAGGAGGTAGACTGGAATTGCATTGAAAGCATAGGAAAAGAGGCAGAACGTCCACAATGATGCACTTGGCCAAAAAGGGCGTATGCGTTTTTTCCTGAATATATTCAGGAAAAAACGCATACGCCCTTTTTGGCCAACCAAGCAAGCTTGCAAAGGAAATCTGCACTACAATGAAGTCTCACTTCCCCCCGGTCAAAAGGGCCATCTGAAAAAAGTGTAAAATCCAGAAAGGCAGGACAGGCCATGGAGAACTGGGAGCCTTGTTATGCTGATGGGCGGGATGTAAATTGCCAACAGACACTCGGGAGAAGTGTATGGTGTTTCCTGAAACATCTAAAAAACAAAGCAACAGAGCCTAGGGCACTTCCACTTATGGTCCTATAGCTTAGGGAAATTAAAATCAAAAAGACACAGCCACCCCAAAGTTTGGGACGCCTCTGTTTACAAGAACCTCGTGTACAGTACAAGTTCAACATCGCAGAAAGTGAAAAATGGATAAAGAAGTTGTGGTATTTACTTACAAAGCAATATCACTCAGCAATGAAATCTATGTCATCAGGCCCTTAGCAGCACAATGAGTGGATTCAGGTATGATGATTCTAACTGAAATAAGTCACACAGAAAAAGAAACATCATAAGATATCAGTAATACACGGAATGTAAACTTGGCTACACAGGAACTGAATTACAGAACAGAACAGGGTCTCAAATTTAGAAAACCAACTTATGCTTTCTTAAGGGGAAAGGTGAGTTGGGGTGCTGCATAAAACCAGAGATTGAAATGAGCACAGATAAAGTTCCTTAAGCCAAATATGGAATAGACAAGAGCTACTCCTTGCTCAACTAAATGGACTCAACACCGCATATTAAATGCCTAAGAATGTACCTGACTAGTAAGTATCTTAAAACCTATGGATTGCTATGTCTCCGAAAGAGAATCAAGCATGTGTACAGGGGCATAAACGCAGCAGTGATAGGATTGGAGAGGTTCGGTGAGCAAATGAAGACCCTTTGAAGTCATATTGCATGGTACCCATTCCACGGGTTTCAACTACCCAGGTTTAAGGTATTCTTCCTTCAGCTAAAACATGCATGTGGAACCTAGAGTCTGATCAACCATGTGATCGGGAGACGTGTTCAAATATGTCTCAGTTTTCGTACCCTGGTACTCGGGTGCAACATTCCAGACGCTTTACTAACACCCTCCCGACTTGGAGAGTCAGTCCCTTTAACCTCCTGTTTGGCCCAGTTTGCAATTTCTGCGGAAGATGAACAGGAATAGCGAGAACCAATGAGAGACTAGCTGGAGGTGTCTGGACGGGCAAATTTAACTCTCATTTCCCACCAGGAAGAGGAATTAACCAAAGGCTCAGTGTGCCGTGCCGGAACAAGATTAGGGCCTGAAGACATCCTGCGGTGTTGCGGCCAGCTCAAAAGAAAGCGAGTTGAAGAAAGGAGCTCAGGGGCACTGTAATTCACAAACCTGCAGAGTTATAAATGACAGCTATCGTCCAAAAATATACTGAAGTAAGGCTGCCAAGAGGACTTGAAAGCGGGGCAGAATTGCAGGAAACCGATTTCAGGAGGTAGACTGGAATTGCATTGAAAGCATAGGAAAAGAGGCAGAACGTCCACAATGATGCACTTGGCCAAAAAGGGCATATGCGTTTTTTCCTGAATATATTCAGGAAAAAACGCATACGCCCTTTTTGGCCAACCAAGCAAGCTTGCAAAGGAAATCTGCACTACAATGAAGTCTCACTTCCCCCCGGTCAAAAGGGCCATCTGAAAAAAGTGTAAAATCCAGAAAGGCAGGACAGGCCATGGAGAACTGGGAGCCTTGTTATGCTGATGGGCGGGATGTAAATTGCCAACAGACACTCGGGAGAAGTGTATGGTGTTTCCTGAAACATCTAAAAAACAAAGCAACAGAGCCTAGGGCACTTCCACTTATGGTCCTATAGCTTAGGGAAATTAAAATCAAAAAGACACAGCCACCCCAAAGTTTGGGACGCCTCTGTTTACAAGAACCTCGTTTACCGTACAAGTTCAACATCGCAGAAAGTGAAAAATGGATAAAGAAGTTGTGGTATTTACTTACAAAGCAATATCACTCAGCAATGAAATCTATGTCATCAGGCCCTTAGCAGCACAATGAGTGGATTCAGGTATGATGATTCTAACTGAAATAAGTCACACAGAAAAAGAAACATCATAAGATATCAGTAATACACGGAATGTAAACTTGGCTACACAGGAACTGAATTACAGAACAGAACAGGGTCTCAAATTTAGAAAACCAATTTATGCTTGCTTAAGGGGAAAGGTGAGTTGGGGTGCTGCATAAAACCAGAGATTGAAATGAGCACAGATAAAGTTCCTTAAGCCAAATATGGAATAGACAAGAGCTACTCCTTGCTCAACGAAATGGACTCAACACCCCATATTAAGCACCTAAGAATGTACCTGACTAGTAAGTATCTTAAAACCTATGGATTGCTATATCTCCAAAAGAGAATCAAGCGTGTGTCCAGGGGCATAAATGCAGCAGTGATAGGATTGGAGAGGTTCGGTGAGCAAACGAAGACCCTTTGAAGTCATATTGCATGGTACCCATTCCACGGGTCTCAACTCTCCAGGTTTCAGGGATTCTTCCTTCAGCTAAAACATGCATGTGGAACCTAGAGTATGATCAACCATGTGATCGGGAAACGTGTTCAAATATGTCTCAGTTCTCGTACCCTGGTACTCGGGTGCAACATTCCAGATGCTTTACTAACACCCTCCCGACTTGGAGAGTCAGTCCCTTTAACCTCCTGTTTGGCCCAGTTTGCAATTTCTGCGGAAGATGAACAGGAATAGCGAGAACCAATGAGAGACTAGCTGGAGGTGTCTGGACGGGCAAATTTAACTCTCATTTCCCACCAGGAAGAGGAATTAACCAAAGGCTCAGCGTGCCATGCCGGAACCAGATTAGGGCCTGAAGCCATCCTGCGTTGTTGCGGCCAGCTCAAAAGAAAGCGAGTTGAAGAAAGGAGCTCAGGGGCACTGTAATTCACAAAACTGCAGAGTTATAAATGACAGCTATCGTCCAAAAATATACTGAAGTAAGGCTGCCAAGAGGACTTGAAAGCGGGGCAGAATTGCAGGAAACCGATTTCAGGAGGTAGACTGGAATTGCATTGAAAGCATAGGAAAAGAGGCAGAACGTCCACAATGATGCACTTGGCCAAAAAGGGCGTATGCGTTTTTTCCTGAATATATTCAGGAAAAAACGCATACGCCCTTTTTGGCCAACCAAGCAAGCTTGCAAAGGAAATCTGCACTACAATGAAGTCTCACTTCCCCCCGGTCAAAAGGGCCATCTGAAAAAAGTGTAAAATCCAGAAAGGCAGGACAGGCCATGGAGAACTGGGAGCCTTGTTATGCTGATGGGCGGGATGAAAATTGCCAGCAGACACTCGGGAGAAGTGTATGGTGTTTCCTGAAACATCTAAAAAACAAAGCAACAGAGCCTAGGGCACTTCCACTTATGGTCCTATAGCTTAGGGAAATTAAAATAAAAAAAGACACAGCCACCCCAAAGTTTGGGACGCCTCTGTTTACAAGAACCTCGTTTACAGTACAAGTTCAACATCGCAGAAAGTGAAAAATGGAGAAAGAATTTGTGGTATTTACTTACAAAGCAATATCACTCAGCAATGAAATCTATGTCATCAGGCCCTTAGCAGCACAATGAGTGGATTCAGGTATGATGATTCTAACTGAAATAAGTCACACAGAAAAAGAAACATCATAAGATATCAGTAATACACGGAATGTAAACTTGGCTACACAGGAACTGAATTACAGAACAGAACAGGGTCTCAAATTTAGAAAACCAACTTATGCTTGCTTAAGGGGAAAGGTGAGTTGGGGTGCTGCATAAAACCAGAGATTGAAATGAGCACAGATAAAGTTCCTTAAGCCAAATATGGAATAGACAAGAGCTACTCCTTGCTCAACGAAATGGACTCAACACCCCATATTAAGCGCCTAAGAATGTACCTGACTAGTAAGTATCTTAAAACCTATGGATTGCTATATCTCCAAAAGAGAATCAAGCGTGTGTCCAGGGGCATAAATGCAGCAGTGATAGGATTGGAGAGGTTCGGTGAGCAAACAAAGACCCTTTGAAGTCATATTGCATGGTACCCATTCCACGGGTCTCAACTCTCCAGGTTTCAGGGATTCTTCCTTCAGCTAAAACATGCATGTGGAACCTAGAGTATGATCAACCATGTGATCGGGAAACGTGTTCAAATATGTCTCAGTTCTCGTACCCTGGTACTCGGGTGCAACATTCCAGACGCTTTACTAACACCCTCCCGACTTGGAGAGTCAGTCCCTTTAACCTCCTGTTTGGCCCAGTTTGCAATTTCTGCGGAAGATGAACAGGAATAGCGAGAACCAATGAGAGACTAGCTGGAGGTGTCTGGACGGGCAAATTTAACTCTCATTTCCCACCAGGAAGAGGAATTAACCAAAGGCTCAGCGTGCCATGCCGGAACCAGATTAGGGCCTGAAGCCATCCTGCGTTGTTGCGGCCAGCTCAAAAGAAAGCGAGTTGAAGAAAGGAGCTCAGGGGCACTGTAATTCACAAAACTGCAGAGTTATAAATGACAGCTATCGTCCAAAAATATACTGAAGTAAGGCTGCCAAGAGGACTTGAAAGCGGGGCAGAATTGCAGGAAACCGATTTCAGGAGGTAGACTGGAATTGCATTGAAAGCATAGGAAAAGAGGCAGAACGTCCACAATGATGCACTTGGCCAAAAAGGGCGTATGCGTTTTTTCCTGAATATATTCAGGAAAAAACGCATACGCCCTTTTTGGCCAACCAAGCAAGCTTGCAAAGGAAATCTGCACTACAATGAAGTCTCACTTCCCCCCGGTCAAAAGGGCCATCTGAAAAAAGTGTAAAATCCAGAAAGGCAGGACAGGCCATGGAGAACTGGGAGCCTTGTTATGCTGATGGGCGGGATGAAAATTGCCAGCAGACACTCGGGAGAAGTGTATGGTGTTTCCTGAAACATCTAAAAAACAAAGCAACAGAGCCTAGGGCACTTCCACTTATGGTCCTATAGCTTAGGGAAATTAAAATCAAAAAGACACAGCCACCCCAAAGTTTGGGACGCCTCTGTTTACAAGAACCTCGTTTACAGTACAAGTTCAACATCGCAGAAAGTGAAAAATGGATAAAGAAGTTGTGGTATTTACTTACAAAGCAATATCACTCAGCAATGAAATCTATGTCATCAGGCCCTTAGCAGCACAATGAGTGGATTCAGGTATGATGATTCTAACTGAAATAAGTCACACAGAAAAAGAAACATCATAAGATATCAGTAATACACGGAATGTAAACTTGGCTACACAGGAACTGAATTACAGAACAGAACAGGGTCTCAAATTTAGAAAACCAACTTATGCTTGCTTAAGGGGAAAGGTGAGTTGGGGTGCTGCATAAAACCAGAGATTGAAATGAGCACAGATAAAGTTCCTTAAGCCAAATATGGAATAGACAAGAGCTACTCCTTGTTCAACGAAATGGACTCAACACCCCATATTAAGCGCCTAAGAATGTACCTGACTAGTAAGTATCTTAAAACCTATGGATTGCTATATCTCCAAAAGAGAATCAAGCGTGTTTCCAGGGACATAAATGCAGCAGTGATAGGATTGGAGAGGTTCGGTGAGCAAACAAAGACCCTTTGAAGTCATATTGCATGGTACCCATTCCACGGGTCTCAACTCTCCAGGTTTCAGGGATTCTTCCTTCAGCTAAAACATGCATGTGGAACCTAGAGTATGATCAACCATGTGATCGGGAAACGTGTTCAAATATGTCTCAGTTCTCGTACCCTGGTACTTGGGTGCAACATTCCAGACGCTTTACTAACACCCTCCCGACTTGGAGAGTCAGTCCCTTTAACCTCCTGTTTGGCCCAGTTTGCAATTTCTGCGGAAGATGAACAGGAATAGCGAGAACCAATGAGAGACTAGCTGGAGGTGTCTGGACGGGCAAATTTAACTCTCATTTCCCACCAGGAAGAGGAATTAACCAAAGGCTCAGCGTGCCGTGCCGGAACCAGATTAGGGCCTGAAGCCATCCTGCGGTGTTGCGGCCAGCTCAAAAGAAAGCGAGTTGAAGAAAGGAGCTCAGGGGCACTGTAATTCACAAACCTGCAGAGTTATAAATGACAGCTATCGTCCAAAAATATACTGAAGTAAGGCTGCCAAGAGGACTTGAAAGCGGGGCAGAATTGCAGGAAACCGATTTCAGGAGGTAGACTGGAATTGCATTGAAAGCATAGGAAAAGAGGCAGAACGTCCACAATGATGCACTTGGCCAAAAAGGGCGTATGCGTTTTTTCCTGAATATATTCAGGAAATTAAAATTAAAATCAAAAAGACACAGCCACCCCAAAGTTTGGAACGCCTCTGTTTACAAGAACCTCGTTTACAGTACAAGTTCAACATCGCAGAAAGTGAAAAATGGATAAAGAAGTTGTGGTATTTACTTACAAAGCAATATCACTCAGCAATGAAATCTATGTCATCAGGCCCTTAGCAGCACAATGAGTGGATTCAGGTATGATGATTCTAACTGAAATAAGTCACACAGAAAAAGAAACATCATAAGATATCAGTAATACACGGAATGTAAACTTGGCTACACAGGAACTGAATTACAGAACAGAACAGGGTCTCAAATTTAGAAAACCAACTTATGCTTGCTTAAGGGTAAAGGTGAGTTGGGGTGCTGCATAAAACCAGAGATTGAAATGAGCACAGATAAAGTTCCTTAAGCCAAATATGGAATAGACAAGAGCTACTCCTTGCTCAACGAAATGGACTCAACACCGCATATTAAACGCCTAAGAATGTACCTGACTAGTAAGTATCTTAAAACCTATGGATTGCTATGTCTCCGAAAGAGAATCAAGCATGTGTACAGGGGCATAAACGCAGCAGTGATAGGATTGGAGAGGTTCGGTGAGCAAATGAAGACCCTTTGAAGTCATATTGCATGGTAGCAATTCCACGGGTCTCAACTCTCCAGGTTTAAGGTATTCTTCCTTCAGCTAAAACATGCATGTGGAACACAGAGTATGATCAACCATGTGAACGGGAGACATGTTCAAATATGTCTCAGTTTTCCTACCCCTGGTACTCGGGTGCAACATTCCAGACGCTTTACTAACACTCTCCCCACTTGGAGAGTCAGCGCCTTTAACCTCCTGTTTGGCCCAATTTGCAATTTCTGCGGAAGATGAACAGAAATAGGGAGAACCAATGAGAGACTAGCTGGAGGTGTCTGGACGGGCAAATTTAACTCTCATTTCCCACCAGGAAGAGGAAATAACCAAAGGCTCAGCATGCCGTGCCAGAACCAGATTAGGGCCTGAAGCCATCCTGCGGTGTTGCGGCCAGCTCACAAGAAAGCGAGTTGAAGAAAGGAGCTCAGGGGCACTGTAATTCACAAACCTGCAGAGTTATAAATGACAGCTATCGTCCATAAATATACTGAAGTAAGGCTGCCAAGAGGACTTGAAAGCGGGGCAGAATTGCAGGAAACCGATTTCAGGAGGTAGACTGGAATTGCATTGAAAGCATAGGAAAAGAGGCAGAACGTCCACAATGATGCACTTGGCCAAAAAGGGCGTATGCGTTTTTTCCTGAATATATTCAGGAAAAAACGCATACGCCCTTTTTGGCCAACCAAGCAAGCTTGCAAAGGAAATCTGCACTACAATGAAGTCTCACTTCCCCCCGGTCAAAAGGGCCATCTGAAAAAAGTGTAAAATCCAGAAAGGCAGGACAGGCCATGGAGAACTGGGAGCCTTGTTATGCTGATGGGCGGGATGTAAATTGCCAACAGACACTCGGGAGAAGTGTATGGTGTTTCCTGAAACATCTAAAAAACAAAGCAACAGAGCCTAGGGCACTTCCACTTATGGTCCTATAGCTTAGGGAAATTAAAATCAAAAAGACACAGCCACCCCAAAGTTTGGGACGCCTCTGTTTACAAGAACCTCGTTTACCGTACAAGTTCAACATCGCAGAAAGTGAAAAATGGATAAAGAAGTTGTGGTATTTACTTACAAAGCAATATCACTCAGCAATGAAATCTATGTCATCAGGCCCTTAGCAGCACAATGAGTGGATTCAGGTATGATGATTCTAACTGAAATAAGTCACACAGAAAAAGAAACATCATAAGATATCAGTAATACACAGAATGTAAACTTGGCTACACAGGAACTGAATTACAGAACAGAACAGGGTCTCAAATTTAGAAAACCAACTTATGCTTGCATAAGGGGAAAGGTGAGTTGGGGTGCTGCATAAAACCAGAGATTGAAATGAGCACAGATAAAGTTCCTTAAGCCAAATATGGAATAGACAAGAGCTACTCCTTGCTCAACGAAATGGACTCAACACCGCATATTAAACGCCTAAGAATGTACCTGACTAGTAAGTATCTTAAAACCTATGGATTGCTATGTCTCCGAAAGAGAATGAAGCATGTGTACAGGGGCATGAACACAGCAGTGATAGGATTGGAGAGGTTCGGTGAGCAAATGAAGACCCTTTGAAGTCATATTGCATGGTACCCATTCCACGGGTTTCAACTACCCAGGTTTAAGGTATTCTTCCTTCAGCTAAAACATGCATGTGGAACCTAGAGTATGATCAACCATGTGATCGGGAGATGTGTTCAAATATGTCTCAGTTTTCGTACCCTGGTACTCGGGTGCAACATTCCAGACGCTTTACTAACACCCTCCCGACTTGGAGAGTTAGTCCCTTTAACCTCCTGTTTGGCCCAGTTTGCAATTTCTGCGGAAGATGAACAGGAATAGCGAGAACTAATGAGAGACTAGCTGGAGGTGTCTGGACGGGCAAATTTAACTCTCATTTCCCACCAGGAAGAGGAATTAACCAAAGGCTCAGCGTGCCATGCCGGAACCAGATTAGGGCCTGAAGCCATCCTGCGGTGTTGCGGCCAGCTCAAAAGAAAGCGAGTTGAAGAAAGGAGCTCAGGGGCACTGTAATTCACAAACCTGCAGAGTTATAAATGACAGCTATCGTCCAAAAATATACTGAAGTAAGGCTGCCAAGAGGACTTGAAAGCGGGGCAGAATTGCAGGAAACCGATTTCAGGAGGTAGACTGGAATTGCATTGAAAGCATAGGAAAAGAGGCAGAACGTCCACAATGATGCACTTGGCCAAAAAGGGCGTATGCGTTTTTTCCTGAATATATTCAGGAAAAAACGCATACGCCCTTTTTGGCCAACCAAGCAAACTTGCAAAGGAAATCTGCACTACAATGAAGTCTCACTTCCCCCCGGTCAAAAGGGCCATCTGAAAAAAGTGTAAAATCCAGAAAGGCAGGACAGGCCATGGAGAACTAGGAGCCTTGTTATGCTGATGGGCGGGGTGTAAATTGCCAACAGACACTCGGGAGAAGTGTATGGTGTTTCCTGAAACATCTAAAAAACAAAGCAACAGAGCCTAGGGCACTTCCACTTATGGTCCTATAGCTTAGGGAAATTAAAATCAAAAAGACACAGCCACCCCAAAGTTTGGGACTGCTCTGTTTACAAGAACCTCGTTTACGGTACAAGTTCAATATCGTAGAAAGTGAAAAATGGATAAAGAAGTTGTGGTACTTACGTACAATGCAATATCACTCAGCAATGAAATCTATGTCATCAGGCCCGTAGCAACATAATGAGTGGATTCAGGTATGATGATTCTAACTGAAATAAGTCACACAGAAAAAGAAACATCATAAGATATCACTAATACACGGAGTGTAAACTTGGCTACACAGGAACTGAATTACAAAACAGAACAGGGTCTCAAATTTAGAAAACCAACTTATGCTTGCTTAAGGGGAAAGGTGAGTTGGGGTGCTGCATAAAACCAGACATTGAAATGAGCACAGATAAAGTTCCTTAAGCCAAATATGTAATAGACAAGAGCTACTCCTTGCTCAACGAAATGGACTCAACACCCCATATTAAACGCCTAAGAATGTACCTGACTAGTAAGTATCTTAAAACCTATGGATTGCTATATCTCCAAAAGAGAATCAAGCGTGTGTCCAGGGGCATAAATGCAGCAATGATAGGATTGGAGAGGTTCGGTGAGCAAACGAAGACCCTTTTAAGTCATATTGCATGGTACCCATTCCACGGGTTTCAACTCTCCAGGTTTCAGGGATTCTTCCTTCAGCTAAAACATGCATGTGGAACCCAGAGTATGATCCACCGTGTGATCGGGAGACGTGTTCAAATATGTCTCAGATTTCGTCCCCTGGTACTCGGGTGCAACATTCCAGACGCTTTACTAACACTCTCCCGACTTGGAGAGTCAGTGCCTTTAACCTCCTGTTTGGCCCAGTTTGCAATTTCTGCGGAAGATGAACAGGAATAGGGAGAACCAATGAAAGACTAGCTGGAGGTGTCTGGACGGGCAAATTTAACTCTCATTTCCCACCAGGAAGAGGAATTAACCAAGGGCTCAGCATGTCGTGCCGGAACCAGATTAGGGCCTGAAGCAATCCTGCGGTGTTGCGGCCAGCTCACAAGAAAGCGAGTAGAAGAAAGGAGCTCAGGTGCACTGTAATTCACAAACCTGCAGACTTATAAATGACAGCTATCGTCCAAAAATATACTGAAGTAAGGTTGCCAAGAGGACTTGAAAGCGGGGAAGAATTGCAGGAAACCGATTTCAGGAGGTAGACTGGAATTGCATTGAAAGCATAGGAAAAGAGGCAGAACGTCCACAATGATGCACTTGGCCAAAAAGGGCGTATGCGTTTTTTCCTGAATCAGGAAAAAACGCATACGCCCTTTTTGGCCAACCAAGCAAGCTTGCAAAGGAAATCTGCACTACAATGAAGTCTCACTTCCCCCCGGTCAAAAGGGCCATCTGAGAAAAGTGTAAAATCCAGAAAGGCAAGACAGGCCATGGAGAACTGGGAGCCTTGTTATGCTGATGGGCGGGATGTAAATTGCCAACAGACACTCGGGAGAAGTGTATGGTGTTTCCTGAAACATCTAAAAAACAAAGCAACAGAGCCTAGGGCACTTCCACTTATGGTCCTATAGCTTAGGGAAATTAAAATCAAAAAGACACAGCCACCCCACAGTTTGGGACAGCTCTGTTTACAAGAACCTCGTTTACGGTACAAGTTCAATATCGCAGAAAGTGAAAAATGGATAAAGAAGTTGTGGTACTTATGTACAATGCAAAATCACTCAGCCATGAAATCTATGTCATCAGGCCCATAGCAGCATAATGAGTGGATTCAGGTATGATGATTCTAACTGAAATATGTCACACAGAAAAAGAAACATCATAAGATATCACTAATACACGGAATGTGAACTTGGCTACACATGAACTGAATTACAAAACAGAACAGGGTCTCAAGTTTAGAAAACCAACTTATGCTTCCTTAAGGGGGAAAGTGAGTTGGGGTGCTGCATAAAACCAGAGTTTGAAATTAGCACAGATACCATTCAATAAGCCAAATATGTAATAGACAAGACCTACCCCTTGCTCAACAAAATGGACTCAACAATGAGGTATCACCTCACACCTGATAGAATGGGCATCATGAGAAAGTCTACAAACAAAAATGCTGGAAAGGGTGTGGAGAAAAGGAACCCTCTTCCACTATTGTTGGGAATATAAATTGATACAGTCACTACGGAGAACAATATGGAGTTTCTTAAGAAACTAACAATAGAATTACCGTATGATACAGCAATCCCAGTACTGGACATATATCCAGACAAAACCATAAATCAAAACGAGACATTCACCGCAATGTTCATTGCATCACTATTTACAATATCGAGGTAATGGAAGCAACCTAAATGCCCACAGACAGACGAATGCATAAAGCTGTGGTACATATATAAAATGGAATATTACTAAGCCATGAAAAGGAATGAAATTGGGTCATTTGTAGAGACGTCGATGGATCTAGAGACTGTCATACAGAGTGAAGTAAGTCAGAAAGAGAAAAACAAATCTTGTATATTCATGCATATATGTGGAACCTAGAAAAACTGTACAGATTAACCATTTTGCAAGGCATAAATAGAGCAACAGATGTAGACAACAAATGTATGGACAACAAGGGGGGAAAGCTGTTGGGGGGGTGGTGGTGGGAGGAGTTGAGAGACTGGGATTGGCATGTATACATTTATATGTATAAAATAGATAACCAATAAGAACCTGCTGTATAAAAATATAAAATAAAATTCAAAATTAAAAAGAAATAAAATTTAAAAAATAAAACAGAAAAAACAATTATTCCCTTCACATACATGTATTTATATGAATAAATTATTTCCATGCTTATATCTGTAAATACAAAAAAGAGGAATAAAATCTACCTTGAACCAAAAACGAAAAAGAGAAAAAAAACACAGAACCCACCAGTTCCACAGAGGAAAACCGTATCAGGGCACTTGCTCCAGTTGTAAACAATTCTGAAGTTGGCCAGTGGTGGGGAATCGTCTCCCATTCAGCCAGCAGCCCCCACGCAACAAGCGTCCTCATTGCAAAGCTGGGGCACCGTGCCGAGGCATCTGTGAGTAAACGTGAGCTGAGCCCCAGGCCAGTTGCTGCTGAACTATTCCCACCCGTCCCAGGTAAAACACCTGAATATATACAAGGACTTGAAAGCCTAGAGGAAGGGCCATAGAGCCACACGAGTGACAGCATGCCGGCCGACTTGGTGCCTGCAGGCCAGCCAGGATGGTCCTGGCCCTGGGTGCTCTTCTGGAAGATTTCCATTACCCTGACTGAGATACCCGTCCTGTCCCTGCCCCCACTGCTTTTTTCCTTCCTCACCTCTGCCCAGGGAGAAATTCCAGCAGCAGGTATGGGTGACACATCCTCTTCTTTAGCAGGTGGCAGCCTGGCAACTGCTGCAGAAAGTCCAGCAGAGCCCCACTCACACTGGGCCACCCACAAAGCCGTGGCCTCTCACTCCCTCCCACCAGCCCAGCCCCGAGACTGCTGACAGGGCAGAGAAAATGGCGTCAGGCACGGCTGCAGGGGCTCTTGCTGCCTGGAGTGGTATTTATATTGATCTCAACCCAGGCACACCTGGGGAGGGCTGGCCCGCACGGTAAGGCTGCCCAGGTCAGCCAATCATCACCCCTCAGGGGCTCACAGTTGCAGAAAATGGAACTTGCTGAACCGGCCAGGTCCAAGGAACAGGTGTGGGCTCCTGAGAGTCAGGATAGACAAGGGGCTGCAGCTTTGGCTTGTTTTCTAATCATTTTATCTGGCCCATGAGTGGGAGACAACTTCAAGAAAACCCTCTCCTTATGAGAGGAACCCAGGAGTCAGGGAGAGGAGGGGTGGGTGGTGGTTGGAGACAGAGGCCTGGTGCCCCGGGTGCAGTGGAAGTCTCTGGAAGACCAGGTGGAGGGAGGCCGCACAGAGTGATGCCCAGGGTCACAGACCTGTCGCAGCTGCTGTTTGTTAGTTCAAGTCCTGCTCTGAGGTGCTCTGTGCCAGCTCTGAGCGACAGGTGAGCTGGGGGTGCTCTGCAATGAGGGCTATGTGCACGGTTCCTGTGTGCCCAGCCCTGCCATGGTACCTGCAAGGGTAGCTCTGTATCCTGGGAAGGGCCTGACCACGAGAGCCCCGTGGGCTGGGGTGGGGGTGGGGTACCTGCCCAGGTGAGCTCCATATTCTGGGATTGGTCTGACCACGAGAGCCCCATGGGCTGCTGGGGACCTGGTAAAGGATGTCAGGACAGTCAGTGAAGCCACCGAGGATATACCTCCAGTTGCTCCTAATTCCTACACCCTGCTGGTCATTCTACCAACCACCAGGACATGGTATTCTGTATTAGTCTTCAATGATGCCTTCTTTTGTATTCCATTAGTCCCAGAGTCACAAGAAATTTTGGCTTGTGAGTGGCAGGACTCAACATACAACTAAAACAATACTTCCGGGCCGTCTTGCCCCAAGGGTGCAAAAATTCCCACACCATCTTTGGGGAAAGCTTAGCTAAAGACCTAAAAGTTCTACCTCTGGAAAAGGAAACCCTCCTTCAGTACGCAGATGACATTCTGATCGCCAGCCCTACTAAGGAGGCCTCTGAACTACCAAGCCAATAAAGGATAGAAGTTGTCCAAGAAAAAGCTCAAATATCACAGACTGCGGTGACCTGCCTGGGCTTCATTCTCACAGAAGGTCGGAGAAGCCCATCCCAGGAAAGGGAAGAAACCATTTGCAGCCTTACCCCTTTCTAAAACTAGAAGACAGCTTAGGGGTTCCTGGGGAGGCCAGGGTTTGCTGCTTCTGGATCCCTAACTACAGTCTACTAGCTGGGCCTCTATATGAAACACTGAAAGGAAAAGATGATGATCCTTTTGAATAGAATCCAGAAGTGGCCTTTCAAGAATGGAAAGAGCAGTCAATTCAGACCCTTGCCCTGGAACTCCCTAATTTAGCTAAACCCTTTGACCTTTACATTCCCGGTGAAAGGTGAATCGCCATTGGAGAATTAGTGCAAAAACTGGGACCACTTGAAATGGAACAATGCAAGAATGCCATCCAGGTAGGATAAACTACGGTCACCAAGGGGCTTGGCCCACTGCCGCATCTGGCCAAGATACTGGCGGTATCTAAAAACCTGGAAATCAGCAGCCCAAAAGGCCACCTCCTTCCTAAGGGAAAAGGACCCCACGTGGTGATCCTAACCACCAACGATGCCCTGAAGTTGCAGGGTTCGCTCCGTGGGCACACCGACCTCGAGTGAGGAGGCCCTCCAACTCCAACATCCAGAGAGATAACCGGGGGCAACAGGGCACCATGACGACTCGTGTGAACATCACTTGACCTGGAGTTTCTCTCATAAAACAATAAGAGTGTGTCCCAAAAGAGTAGACTACTGCTTGCAGGACTTACTGCACCCAGAGGGGAGCTAATAATCTTGGCGGGGGAACCGTATATCACACTGTCACCATAGAAAAGCCTACAGACACCGTGATGATGGTGGCCAATAAGACCGGCTGGACTCCTGTTTACTTCAAAAGGCTGTTGACTCAGTGGTCATCATGGTCCTTGATCACCACTGACCCTGGACTGTCTGGGAGTTGAGCGGGCAGGGCTCTGACACCTGGTGCTGTTTGTACGTTAATTCAGGGGCCTAATTGAAGAAAGCGCAGACTACTGGTCAGAGCATCTAGGCTGGCAGAAACGGTCAGCCTAAGGTGGCCGAACAAATGTGGGGCGGGGTGAAACCGGCCCCCACAGCGTCTCTGCACATCTCTTTCCTGGACCCTTAAAGGTCATTAGAATCTATAACACTTCCAATGCTGGTGCTCAGGTGGACGAGCAGGGAGGCAGGGGGCCTGGGGACAATCAACGTCACCTGGAGGCTGCTGGGGAGAAGCTCTGACCCTCGCCCCCGGGTATTAGGGCTCCCAACTCAGCACTCAGCAGTTACAGAAGAAGTGTCTGCACCCTCAGCACTCCAAGAATGAGGAACGGGACAAAAGGCAGAGGAGGGGTTTGTCCCCAGCAAAGCCCATTAAAAATCCCTGGGAGATAAAAATAGAATCTGGGCAATAAAGTCAAGTCTAACCTTTTTTATCCTTTGTGCTTTGTCTAATTTCACGTGCTCCTAGGGTCCCGCATGCAGAGGTTCCACACCCGGCACTTCAGACCAGATTTCCTAGTGCAGAATGGCTGGGTCGACACCTCAGCTCCTGGGGCCCAGTGCAGACTCCGCGATATAGAGCCTGAGCTGCAGCCAACCTGGCCCTCGAGAGCTCCGCCCCCTCCCTCCCACTGACTCTGACAGGATCTCTACACAGCAGCCCAGCCCACAGCCCACGGGGTAGTGCATGCTCTCACCTCTCCATTCTCTGATCAAAATATAAAGTTTCCTTTGCTTGTGAACCAAACTCAGTCTCGATCTGTTGGCCCCAATGACACTGGGCAGGGGGACACTTGTTGGGGTCCACTCTGGAGGATCAGTAACAGAAATTGAGACTATTGTAACCTCAATGAACAGATGTGTGAGCCAAACTGTAGTTAACATAGAACAGTGTATAAGGCTCGGGTAAAATAAGATGTTTCTAACACTTCCATTTGATATTTCCATCACTTTATTATAAGCAAGTTCAGTGAAAAGGTTTGTCTTATTTGTCAGGTCAATATTAGAGAAACGAAGTGATTTCTTTCCAAGGATGTACATCTAATAATCTTGGTTAAAGCTTCAATCTTGTTTT
This sequence comes from Pseudorca crassidens, assembly GCF_039906515.1. Taxonomy (NCBI): domain Eukaryota; kingdom Metazoa; phylum Chordata; class Mammalia; order Artiodactyla; family Delphinidae; genus Pseudorca; species Pseudorca crassidens. The sequence continues at coordinate 31,466 of NW_027135966.1, read as the reverse complement.
AAATGCTTTTCCATTGAAAATGATACCTCTCTTTCAGCTCCCCCATTTCTGAGAAGTATAAAATCTTATAATTTATTATTACCAAAGGGGAAAGGTGGGAGGAGGGATAAATTAACAGTTTGGGATTAACACATACACACTGCTATGTATAAAATAGATCATCAACAAGGAACTACTGTATAGCACAGGGAACTACACTCAACATTTTGCAATAACCTATAAGGGGAAATAATCTGAAAAAGAATAGATATTTTTATTGACATCATCTATCAATGACAGTTAAAGTGTAACCTAAGGGAAGCTGGTGGTGAGTGCTTCTGACCCTGAAGACTTCAATCATCTAAAGTTTGGACTCTGCCTACTTCCCAAGGCCCTTAATGAACATATGTGTAGCCGTAGCTTAAAAAATTCCCCAGTTTGGGTTTTGGGGAGACACTGATTTTGAAAAAGCCCTGGTGTTCTCCTTACATGAATGGGACTCTTCCTACTGCTAAAACATGTCTGTCACACCCAGAGGATGGTATACCGTCTGATCGGGAAGAGTTTGGAAAAGGCATCTCATCTCCTCATCTCCTGGTGCTCGGGTTCACCCCTCCAGCGTCTTTACTAACAGTCTCCCCACTTGGAGATGTCAGCACTGTCAACATCCTGTTGCGTACAGTTTGGAATTTGTCCAGAGGATGAAGCGGAAGGATGAGGAACAATGAGAGACAAGTCCTAGGTGTTCAGACAGGCACATGTCACTCTAATTTCCAATCAGGAAGACGAATTGACCAAAGGCTAGGGTTGCCCATGGAAACAGTATAGGGCTTGAGGAAATCCCGCTGCTTTGTGGCCAGTTCCCATAAACACAAGTTGAACAATGGAACTCAGGGGCAGTAAAATTCACAAAACTGCAGAGTTGAAAATATCCATCACTGAAAAATGTCTTGAGGAAAGTCAGAGAAAAGGACTTGTAAGCAAGGGAGAATGGCAGGAAAGGGATTTGAGGAGGTAGAAAGGACTCGCCATTAAGCACAAGAAAAGGAGCTGAACATTGCCAACATTGCAGTTGGCCAAAAAGGGTGTATGCGTTTTTTTCTGTATATATTCAAGAAAAGGGCATACACTTTTTTAGCCAACCAAACAGGTGGGCACTGGAAGTCAATACTACAAAAGATATCACTTCGCATCAGTCAGAAGAGCCATCCTCATAAAGCGTAAACAACAGAAATGCAGGACAGGGCAAGGAGAAGAGGGAGCCCTGTGAGACTTATAGTGGAAATGTATATTGCCAACGGCCATTCTGGAGAAGTGTATTGTGTTTACTAAAGCATCTAAAAAATGAGCTACAGAGCATAGGGCACTTGCACTCATGGGCGTATATCTTGAGAAAAACAAAAATCGAGAGGACACAGGCACCCCAAAGTTTACCCCCTCTCTGTTTAAAAGATCCTCAACTAGGATATAACTTAAATGTCTCTGGAGGGAAAAAATGGGTAGAGATGTGGTACTTAGGTAGAGTGGAATATTATTCAGCCTGGAAATCAATGAAATATGGCCAGTTGTAACAACTCCGGAGGAGTTACGTATGATCTTTCTAAGTGACAGAATTCAAAAAGAAAAAGACACATATCATAAGATATCACTTAAAGGTGGAATCCAAAATGGCTACACATGAAATAAATTACAAAACAAAAACATAGTCAAATATGTAGAAAACACGCATAAGGCTGCTAAACGGGAAAGGTGGGGAGGGGTGAGGCATCACCCAGGAGGTTGAAATTAGCAAAGATACCATTCCAAATACCAAACTGATAATCAACAAGGCCTACACGGTAGCTAAAAGAACTGCACTCAGCACACTCAAGTCACCGGAAAAGAATATATACGACTGGTAAGAATCTGAAAAAGAATTTACTGATGTCTCTCTGTACGTGAATCAAGTGGATGTACAGCAGCAAGAAACAGAGCTTTGAAAATCAGCTGTAACCAATATAGTAATAAATTGAAAAAAATAAATGACAGAGAGACAGAGAAAACCTCTTACAACTTTTCCTCAGGGCCGGTGATGCAACATGGATTGAACACATCTAGACCCACAGCAGGATGAGACATAAGGCTGGAAACTGTTTGCGCTAAGAGAAATGTGAGGTTGGGTGAGGAAATGCACACCCTTTAAAGTAATACTACCTGGTACCCATTCAATGGGTCCCAAATATGCAGGTTCAAGGGATCGTCCTACAGCTAAAACATGCATGGAAAACCCAGAGGACTGTACACCATGTGATCGGGAGATGTGTCTAAAATGCAGCTCATTTATCCTCTCCTGGTGCTCCTGTTCACCATTCCAGCCACGTTACTTAGAATCTCCCCACTTGGAGAATCAGCACATTTCAACTTCTGTTTCACACATTTTGCAAATTGTGAGGAGGATGAACGGGGAACCAATGAGAGAATAGTTGTAGGGGTTTGGACGGGCACATATCACTCTAATTTCCCATTAAGAATAAGAATTGAAAAAAGGCTCAGCCCGCCTCGCCCGAGCCAAAATAGGGCCTGAAGCAATCCTGCGGGTTTGAGGCCAGCTCACAAAAGAGCAACTTAAAAAATGGAGCTCAGGGTCACTGCAATTCACAAACCTGCAGAGTTATAAATGAAAACTAACGTCCAAAAATATGTTGAGGTAAGGCAAAGAAGAGGATCTGAATGCAAGACAGAATTGCAAGAAACAGATTTCAAGAGATAGATTGGACTCGTCTTTAAAGCACATGAAAAGCGGCAGAATTTCGACAATGATGCAGTTGGCCCAAAAGGGCGTATGCGTTTTTTCCTGATTATATCCAGGAAAAAACGCATACGCACTTTATGGGCAACGAAGCAAGCAAGCAATGCAAATGTGCACAACAAAGAAGTCTCATTTCCCACTGGTCAAAAGGGCCATCCTAAAAAATTGTAAAAACCAGAAATGCAGGACAGGCCATGGAGAACAGGGAGCCTTTATACGCTGATGGGCAGTGTGTGAACTGCCGAGAGCCACTCTGGAGAAGTGTATGGTGGTTCCTAAATCATCTAAAAAACAGAGCTACAGAGCATAGGACACTTCCAATCATGGGAGTATATCTAGGGAAATCTAAAAATTAACAAGACACAAGCACACCACAGTTTAGGGCTACTCTGTTTACAAGAACCTCAACTTCAGTATACCTTAAATATCCCAGGAAAGAGAACAATGGATAAAGAAGATGTGGTACTTATGTACAATGGAATATCTCTTCACCATGAAATCAATGTAATAAGGCTAGTAGAAGGATAAAGAGTGGATTTAGGTCCGATAATACTACTTGAAATAAGTCAAACAGAAAAAGAAACATATCATAAGATATCACTTATAGAGGGAGGGTAAATATGGCTGCACAAGAAATGAATTACAGAACAGAACAGTGTCTCACATTTAGAAAACACACTTATTTCAGCTTAAGGGGAAAGGAGAGGTGGGGTGATGCATAAAACCAGAGTTTGAAATTAGCACAGATACCGTTCAATAAACCAAATAGATATTAGACAAGATCTACACCTTGCTCAATGAACTGGCCTCAACACACCCTATACACCGCAGAGAAATATATCTGAGTAATAAGAATCTTAAAACCCATGTATTGATATATCTCCATAAGGGAATCAAGTGTGTGCAGAGTGGCACAAACACAGCAGTGAAAATGAGCTAAACCCCATTATAGAAATAAATTTTAAAAACAAAACGCAGAAACAATGAAAGAGAGAAAAATTCTTACAAAATTCGCTCAGGGGCTGTGATGCAACCTGGATTGACCACATATAAACCCACAGCTGGATAAGACATAAGGCTGGACACTTGGGGCTGAGAGGATTGATGAGCTTTGGTGAGCAACTGCCAAAAGTTTAATGCAATACTTCATGCTACTCATTCCAAGGGTCCCAACACTCCAGGTTGAAGGGAATCTTCCTACAGCTAAACCATGCTTGGGAAACCCAGCGACTGGTATACCATATGATCGGGAAAGGTTTCTAAAACGCACCTCATTTTTCCTCTCCTGGGGCTCCGGATCGACATTCCAGCCGCTTTACCAAAAATATCCCCACATGGAGAGTCAATGCCTTTAAGTTCTGGTATCGCACAGTCTGCAGTTAGTGCGGAGGATGAATGGGAATAGGGGGAACCAGTGAGAAACTAGCTGTAGCGGTTTCAATGGGCACATGTCACTCTAAATTCACATCAGTAAGAAGAATAAACCAAAGGCACAGCAAGGTGCCCCAGAAGAAGAATAGGGCCTGAAGGAATCCTGTGGTTATGAGGCAAGATCACAAAAATAAGAGCTGAAAAATGGAGCTAAGGGCCACTGCAATTCAAAAACCTGCAGAGTTATAAAGGCCAACTATTTTCAAAAAATACATTGAGGTAAGGCTATGAAGAGGCATTGAAAGCAAGGCAGAATTGCAGGAAAACGATTTCAGGAGGTAGACTGGAATTGCATTGAAAGCATAGGAAAAGAGGCAGAACGTCCACAATGATTCACTTGGCCAAAAAGGGCGTATGCCTTTTTTCCTGAATTTATTCAGGAAAAAAGGCATACGCCCTTTTTGGCCAACCAAGCAAGCTTGCAAAGGAAATCTGCACTACAATGAAGTCTCACTTCCCCCTGGTCAAAAGGGCCATCTGAAAAAAGTGTAAAATCCAGAAAGGCAGGACAGGCCATGGAGAACTGGGAGCCTTGTTATGCTGATGGGCGGGATGTGTATGGTGTTTCCTGAAACATCTAAAAAACAAAGCAACAGAGCCTAGGGCACTTCCACTTATGGTCCTATAGCTTAGGGAAATTAAAATCAAAAAGACACAGCCACCCCAAAATTTGGGACGCCTCTGTTTACAAGAACCTCGTTAACCGTACAAGTTCAATATCACAGAAAGTGAAAAATGGATAAAGAACTAGTGGTACTTACGTACAATGCAGTATCACTCAGCAATGAAATCTATGTCATCAGGCCCGTAGCAGCATAATGAGTGGATTCAGGTACGATGATTCTAACTGAAATAAGACACACAGAAAAAGAAACATCATAAGATATCACTAATACACGGAATGTAAACTTGGCTACGCAGGAACTGAATACCAAAACAGAACAGGGTCTCAAATTTAGAAAACCAACTTATGCTTGCTTAAGGGGAAAGATGAGTTGGGGTGCTGCATAAAAACAGAGATTGAAATGAACACAGATAAAGTTCCTTAAGCCAAATATGGAATAGACAAGAGCTACTCCTTGCTCAACGAAATGGACTCAACACCTCATATTAAACGCCTAAGAATGTACCTGACTAGTAAGTATCTTAAAACCTATGGATTGCTATGTCTCCAAAAGAGAATCAAGCATGTGTACAGGGGCATAAACGCAGCAGTGATAGGATTGGAGAGGTTCAGTGAGCAAATGAAGACCCTTTGAAGTCATATTGCATGGTACCAATTCCACGGGTCTCAACTCTCCAGGTTTAAGGTATTCTTCCTTCAGCTAAAACATGCATGTGGAACACAGAGTATGATCAACCATGTGAACGGGAGACATGTTCAAATATGTCTCAGTTTTCCTACCCCTGGTACTCGGGTGCAACATTCCAGACGCTTTACTAACACTCTCCCCACTTGGAGAGTCAGCGCCTTTAACCTCCTGTTTGGCCCAATTTGCAATTTCTGCGGAAGATGAACAGAAATAGGGAGAACCAATGAGAGACTAGCTGGAGGTGTCTGGACGGGCAAATTTAACCCTCATTTCCCACCAGGAAGAGGAAATAACCAAAGGCTCAGCATGCCGTGCCGGAACCAGATTAGGGCCTGAAGCCATCCTGCGGTGTTGCGGCCAGCTCACAAGAAAGCGAGTTGAAGAAAGGAGCTCAGGGGCACTGTAATTCACAAACCTGCAGAGTTATAAATGACAGCTATCGTCCATAAATATACTGAAGTAAGGCTGCCAAGAGGACTTGAAAGCGGGGCAGAATTGCAGGAAACCGATTTCAGGAGGTAGACTGGAATTGCATTGAAAGCATAGGAAAAGAGGCAGAACGTCCACAATGATGCACTTGGCCAAAAAGGGCGTATGCGTTTTTTCCTGAATATATTCAGGAAAAAACGCATACGCCCTTTTTGGCCAACCAAGCAAGCTTGCAAAGGAAATCTGCACTACAATGAAGTCTCACTTCCCCCCAGTCAAAAGGGCCATCTGAAAAAAGTGTAAAATCCAGAAAGGCAGGACAGGCCATGGAGAACTGGGAGCCTTGTTATGCTGATGGGCGGGATGTAAATTGCCAACAGACACTCGGGGGGGAGAAGTGTATGGTGTTTCCTGAAACATCTAAAAAACAAAGCAACAGAGCCTAGGGCACTTCCACTTATGGTCCTATAGCTTAGGGAAATTAAAATCAAAAAGACACAGCCACCCCAAAGTTTGGGATGCCTCTGTTTACAAGAACCTCGTTTACCGTACAAGTTCAACATCGCAGAAAGTGAAAAATGGATAAAGAAGTTGTGGTATTTACTTACAAAGCAATATCACTCAGCAATGAAATCTATGTCATCAGGCCCTTAGCAGCACAATGAGTGGATTCAGGTATGATGATTCTAACTGAAATAAGTCACACAGAAAAAGAAACATCATAAGATATCAGTAATACACGGAATGTAAACTTGGCTACACAGGAACTGAATTACAGAACAGAACAGGGTCTCAAATTTAGAAAACCAACTTATGCTTGCATAAGGGGAAAGGTGAGTTGGGGTGCTGCATAAAACCAGAGATTGAAATGAGCACAGATAAAGTTCCTTAAGCCAAATATGGAATAGACAAGAGCTACTCCTTGCTCAACGAAATGGACTCAACACCGCATATTAAACGCCTAAGAATGTACCTGACTAGTAAGTATCTTAAAACCTATGGATTGCTATGTCTCCGAAAGAGAATCAAGCATGTGTACAGGGGCATAAACACAGCAGTGATAGGATTGGAGAGGTTCGGTGAGCAAATGAAGACCCTTTGAAGTCATATTGCATGGTACCCATTCCACGGGTTTCAACTACCCAGGTTTAAGGTATTCTTCCTTCAGCTAAAACATGCATGTGGAACCTAGAGTATGATCAACCATGTGATCGGGAGATGTGTTCAAATATGTCTCAGTTTTCGTACCCTGGTACTCGGGTGCAACATTCCAGACGCTTTACTAACACCCTCCCGACTTGGAGAGTCAGTCCCTTTAACCTCCTGTTTGGCCCAGTTTGCAATTTCTGCGGAAGATGAACAGGAATAGCGAGAACCAATGAGAGACTAGCTGGAGGTGTCTGGACGGGCAAATTTAACCCTCATTTCCCACCAGGAAGAGGAATTAACCAAAGGCTCAGCGTGCCATGCCGGAACCAGATTAGGGCCTGAAGCCATCCTGCGGTGTTGCGGCCAGCTCAAAAGAAAGCGAGTTGAAGAAAGGAGCTCAGGGGCACTGTAATTCACAAACCTGCAGAGTTATAAATGACAGCTATCGTCCAAAAATATACTGAAGTAAGGCTGCCAAGAGGACTTGAAAGCGGGGCAGAATTGCAGGAAACCGATTTCAGGAGGTAGACTGGAATTGCATTGAAAGCATAGGAAAAGAGGCAGAACGTCCACAATGATGCACTTGGCCAAAAAGGGCGTATGCGTTTTTTCCTGAATATATTCAGGAAAAAATGCATACGCCCTTTTTGGCCAACCAAGCAAACTTGCAAAGGAAATCTGCACTACAATGAAGTCTCACTTCCCCCCGGTCAAAAGGGCCATCTGAAAAAAGTGTAAAATCCAGAAAGGCAGGACAGGCCATGGAGAACTAGGAGCCTTGTTATGCTGATGGGCGGGGTGTAAATTGCCAACAGACACTCGGGAGAAGTGTATGGTGTTTCCTGAAACATCTAAAAAACAAAGCAACAGAGCCTAGGGCACTTCCACTTATGGTCCTATAGCTTAGGGAAATTAAAATCAAAAAGACACAGCCACCCCAAAGTTTGGGACTGCTCTGTTTACAAGAACCTCGTTTACGGTACAAGTTCAATATCGTAGAAAGTGAAAAATGGATAAAGAAGTTGTGGTACTTACGTACAATGCAATATCACTCAGCAATGAAATCTATGTCATCAGGCCCGTAGCAGCATAATGAGTGGATTCAGGTATGATGATTCTAACTGAAATAAGTCACACAGAAAAAGAAACATCATAAGATATCACTAATACACGGAGTGTAAACTTGGCTACACAGGAACTGAATTACAGAACAGAACAGGGTCTCAAATTTAGAAAACCAACTTATGCTTGCTTAAGGGGAAAGGTGAGTTGGGGTGCTGCATAAAACCAGACATTGAAATGAGCACAGATAAAGTTCCTTAAGCCAAATATGTAATAGACAAGAGCTACTCCTTGCTCAACGAAATGGACTCAACACCCCATATTAAACGCCTAAGAATGTACCTGAGTAGTAAGTATCTTAAAACCTATGGATTGCTATATCTCCAAAAGAGAATCAAGCGTGTGTCCAGGGGCATAAATGCAGCAATGATAGGATTGGAGAGGTTCGGTGAGCAAACGAAGACCCTTTGAAGTCATATTGCATGGTACCCATTCCACGGGTTTCAACTCTCCAGGTTTCAGGGATTCTTCCTTCAGCTAAAACATGCATGTGGAACCCAGAGTATGATCCACCGTGTGATCGGGAGACGTGTTCAAATATGTCTCAGATTTCGTCCCCTGGTACTCGGGTGCAACATTCCAGACGCTTTACTAACACTCTCCCGACTTGGAGAGTCAGTGCCTTTAACCTCCTGTTTGGCCCAGTTTGCAATTTCTGCGGAAGATGAACAGGAATAGGGAGAAGCAATGAGAGACTAGCTGGAGGTGTCTGGACGGGCAAATTTAACTCTCATTTCCCACCAGGAAGAGGAATTAACCAAGGGCTCAGCATGTCGTGCCGGAACCAGATTAGGGCCTGAAGCAATCCTGCGGTGTTGCGGCCAGCTCACAAGAAAGCGAGTAGAAGAAAGGAGCTCAGGTGCACTGTAATTCACAAACCTGCAGACTTATAAATGACAGCTATCGTCCAAAAATATACTGAAGTAAGGTTGCCAAGAGGACTTGAAAGCGGGGAAGAATTGCAGGAAACCGATTTCAGGAGGTAGACTGGAATTGCATTGAAAGCATAGGAAAAGAGGCAGAACGTCCACAATGATGCACTTGGCCAAAAAGGGCGTATGCGTTTTTTCCTGAATCAGGAAAAAACGCATACGCACTTTTTGGCCAACCAAGCAAGCTTGCAAAGGAAATCTGCACTACAATGAAGTCTCACTTCCCCCCGGTCAAAAGGGCCATCTGAGAAAAGTGTAAAATCCAGAAAGGCAAGACAGGCCATGGAGAACTGGGAGCCTTGTTATGCTGATGGGCAGGATGTAAATTGCCAACAGACACTCCGGAGAATTGTATGGTGTTTCCTGAAACATCTAAAAAACAAAGCAACAGAGCCTAGGGCACTTCCACTTATGGTCCTATAGCTTAGGGAAATTAAAATCAAAAAGACACAGCCACCCCACAGTTTGGGACAGCTCTGTTTACAAGAACCTCGTTTACGGTACAAGTTCAATATCGCAGAAAGTGAAAAATGGATAAAGAAGTTGTGGTACTTATATACAATGCAAAATCACTCAGCCATGAAATCTATGTCATCAGGCCCATAGCAGCATAATGAGTGGATTCAGGTATGATGATTCTAACTGAAATATGTCACACAGAAAAAGAAACATCATAAGATATCACTAATACACGGAATGTGAACTTGGCTACACATGAACTGAATTACAAAACAGAACAGGGTCTCAAGTTTAGAAAACCAACTTATGCTTCCTTAAGGGGGAAAGTGAGTTGGGGTGCTGCATAAAACCAGAGTTTGAAATTAGCACAGATACCATTCAATAAGCCAAATATGTAATAGACAAGACCTACCCCTTGCTCAACAAAATGGACTCAACAATGAGGTATCACCTCACACCTGATAGAATGGGCATCATGAGAAAGTCTACAAACAAAAATGCTGGAAAGGGTGTGGAGAAAAGGAACCCTCTTCCACTATTGTTGGGAATATAAATTGATACAGTCACTACGGAGAACAATATGGAGTTTCTTAAGAAACTAACAATAGAATTACCATATGATACAGCAATCCCAGTACTGGACATATATCCAGACAAAACCATAAATCAAAACGAGACATTCACCGCAATGTTCATTGCATCACTATTTACAATATCGAGGTAATGGAAGCAACCTAAATGCCCACAGACAGACGAATGCATAAAGCTGTGGTACATATATAAAATGGAATATTACTAAGCCATGAAAAGGAATGAAATTGGGTCATTTGTAGAGACGTCGATGGATCTAGAGACTGTCATACAGAGTGAAGTAAGTCAGAAAGAGAAAAACAAATCTTGTATATTCATGCATATATGTGGAACCTAGAAAAACTGTACAGATTAACCATTTTGCAAGGCATAAATAGAGCAACAGATGTAGACAACAAATGTATGGACAACAAGGGGGGAAAGCTGTTGGGGGGGTGGTGGTGGGAGGAGTTGAGAGACTGGGATTGGCATGTATACATTTATATGTATAAAATAGATAACCAATAAGAACCTGCTGTATAAAAATATAAAATAAAATTCAAAATTAAAAAGAAATAAAATTTAAAAAATAAAACAGAAAAAACAATTATTCCCTTCACATACATGTATTTATATGAATAAATTATTTCCATGCTTATATCTGTAAATACAAAAAAGAGGAATAAAATCTACCTTGAACCAAAAACGAAAAAGAGAAAAAAAACACAGAACCCACCAGTTCCACAGAGGAAAACCGTATCAGGGCACTTGCTCCAGTTGTAAACAATTCTGAAGTTGGCCAGTGGTGGGGAATCGTCTCCCATTCAGCCAGCAGCCCCCACGCAACAAGCGTCCTCATTGCAAAGCTGGGGCACCGTGCCGAGGCATCTGTGAGTAAACGTGAGCTGAGCCCCAGGCCAGTTGCTGCTGAACTATTCCCACCCGTCCCAGGTAAAACACCTGAATATATACAAGGACTTGAAAGCCTAGAGGAAGGGCCATAGAGCCACACGAGTGACAGCATGCCGGCCGACTTGGTGCCTGCAGGCCAGCCAGGATGGTCCTGGCCCTGGGTGCTCTTCTGGAAGATTTCCATTTCCCTGACTGAGATACCCGTCCTGTCCCTGCCCCCACTGCTTTTTTCCTTCCTCACCTCTGCCCAGGGAGAAATTCCAGCAGCAGGTATGGGTGACACATCCTCTTCTTTAGCAGGTGGCAGCCTGGCAACTGCTGCAGAAAGTCCAGCAGAGCCCCACTCACACTGGGCCACCCACAAAGCCGTGGCCTCTCACTCCCTCCCACCAGCCCAGCCCCGAGACTGCTGACAGGGCAGAGAAAATGGCGTCAGGCACGGCTGCAGGGGCTCTTGCTGCCTGGAGTGGTATTTATATTGATCTCAACCCAGGCACACCTGGGGAGGGCTGGCCCGCACGGTAAGGCTGCCCAGGTCAGCCAATCATCACCCCTCAGGGGCTCACAGTTGCAGAAAATGGAACTTGCTGAACCGGCCAGGTCCAAGGAACAGGTGTGGGCTCCTGAGAGTCAGGATAGACAAGGGGCTGCAGCTTTGGCTTGTTTTCTAATCATTTTATCTGGCCCATGAGTGGGAGACAACTTCAAGAAAACCCTCTCCTTATGAGAGGAACCCAGGAGTCAGGGAGAGGAGGGGTGGGTGGTGGTTGGAGACAGAGGCCTGGTGCCCCGGGTGCAGTGGAAGTCTCTGGAAGACCAGGTGGAGGGAGGCCGCACAGAGTGATGCCCAGGGTCACAGACCTGTCGCAGCTGCTGTTTGTTAGTTCAAGTCCTGCTCTGAGGTGCTCTGTGCCAGCTCTGAGCGACAGGTGAGCTGGGGGTGCTCTGCAATGAGGGCTATGTGCACGGTTCCTGTGTGCCCAGCCCTGCCATGGTACCTGCAAGGGTAGCTCTGTATCCTGGGAAGGGCCTGACCACGAGAGCCCCGTGGGCTGGGGTGGGGGTGGGGTACCTGCCCAGGTGAGCTCCATATTCTGGGATTGGTCTGACCACGAGAGCCCCATGGGCTGCTGGGGACCTGGTAAAGGATGTCAGGACAGTCAGTGAAGCCACCGAGGATATACCTCCAGTTGCTCCTAATTCCTACACCCTGCTGGTCATTCTACCAACCACCAGGACATGGTATTCTGTATTAGTCTTCAATGATGCCTTCTTTTGTATTCCATTAGTCCCAGAGTCACAAGAAATTTTGGCTTGTGAGTGGCAGGACTCAACATACAACTAAAACAATACTTCCGGGCCGTCTTGCCCCAAGGGTGCAAAAATTCCCACACCATCTTTGGGGAAAGCTTAGCTAAAGACCTAAAAGTTCTACCTCTGGAAAAGGAAACCCTCCTTCAGTACGCAGATGACATTCTGATCGCCAGCCCTACTAAGGAGGCCTCTGAACTACCAAGCCAATAAAGGATAGAAGTTGTCCAAGAAAAAGCTCAAATATCACAGACTGCGGTGACCTGCCTGGGCTTCATTCTCACAGAAGGTCGGAGAAGCCCATCCCAGGAAAGGGAAGAAACCATTTGCAGCCTTACCCCTTTCTAAAACTAGAAGACAGCTTAGGGGTTCCTGGGGAGGCCAGGGTTTGCTGCTTCTGGATCCCTAACTACCGTCTACTAGCTGGGCCTCTATATGAAACACTGAAAGGAAAAGATGATGATCCTTTTGAATAGAATCCAGAAGTGGCCTTTCAAGAATGGAAAGAGCAGTCAATTCAGACCCTTGCCCTGGAACTCCCTAATTTAGCTAAACCCTTTGACCTTTACATTCCCGGTGAAAGGTGAATCGCCATTGGAGAATTAGTGCAAAAACTGGGACCACTTGAAATGGAACAATGCAAGAATGCCATCCAGGTAGGATAAACTACGGTCACCAAGGGGCTTGGCCCACTGCCGCATCTGGCCAAGATACTGGCGGTATCTAAAAACCTGGAAATCAGCAGCCCAAAAGGCCACCTCCTTCCTAAGGGAAAAGGACCCCACGTGGTGATCCTAACCACCAACGATGCCCTGAAGTTGCAGGGTTCGCTCCGTGGGCACACCGACCTCGAGTGAGGAGGCCCTCCAACTCCAACATCCAGAGAGATAACCGGGGGCAACAGGGCACCATGACGACTCGTGTGAACATCACTTGACCTGGAGTTTCTCTCATAAAACAATAAGAGTGTGTCCCAAAAGAGTAGACTACTGCTTGCAGGACTTACTGCACCCAGAGGGGAGCTAATAATCTTGGCGGGGGAACCGTATATCACACTGTCACCATAGAAAAGCCTACAGACACCGTGATGATGGTGACCAATAAGACCGGCTGGACTCCTGTTTACTTCAAAAGGCTGTTGACTCAGTGGTCATCATGGTCCTTGATCACCACTGACCCTGGACTGTCTGGGAGTTGAGCGGGCAGGGCTCTGACACCTGGTGCTGTTTGTACGTTAATTCAGGGGCCTAATTGAAGAAAGCGCAGACTACTGGTCAGAGCATCTAGGCTGGCAGAAACGGTCAGCCTAAGGTGGCCGAACAAATGTGGGGCGGGGTGAAACCGGCCCCCACAGCGTCTCTGCACATCTCTTTCCTGGACCCTTAAAGGTCATTAGAATCTATAACACTTCCAATGCTGGTGCTCAGGTGGACGAGCAGGGAGGCAGGGGGCCTGGGGACAATCAACGTCACCTGGAGGCTGCTGGGGAGAAGCTCTGACCCTCGCCCCCGGGTATTAGGGCTCCCAACTCAGCACTCAGCAGTTACAGAAGAAGTGTCTGCACCCTCAGCACTCCAAGAATGAGGAACGGGACAAAAGGCAGAGGAGGGGTTTGTCCCCAGCAAAGCCCATTAAAAATCCCTGGGAGATAAAAATAGAATCTGGGCAATAAAGTCAAGTCTAACCTTTTTTATCCTTTGTGCTTTGTCTAATTTCACGTGCTCCTAGGGTCCCGCATGCAGAGGTTCCACACCCGGCACTTCAGACCAGATTTCCTAGTGCAGAATGGCTGGGTCGACACCTCAGCTCCTGGGGCCCAGTGCAGACTCCGCGATATAGAGCCTGAGCTGCAGCCAACCTGGCCCTCGAGAGCTCCGCCCCCTCCCTCCCACTGACTCTGACAGGATCTCTACACAGCAGCCCAGCCCACAGCCCACGGGGTAGTGCATGCTCTCACCTCTCCATTCTCTGATCAAAATATAAAGTTTCCTTTGCTTGTGAACCAAACTCAGTCTCGATCTGTTGGCCCCAATGACACTGGGCAGGGGGACACTTGTTGGGGTCCACTCTGGAGGATCAGTAACAGAAATTGAGACTATTGTAACCTCAATGAACAGATGTGTGAGCCAAACTGTAGTTAACATAGAACAGTGTATAAGGCTCGGGTAAAATAAGATGTTTCTAACACTTCCATTTGATATTTCCATCACTTTATTATAAGCAAGTTCAGTGAAAAGGTTTGTCTTATTTGTCAGGTCAATATTAGAGAAACGAAGTGATTTCTTTCCAAGGATGTACATCTAATAATCTTGGTTAAAGCTTCAATCTTGTTTTAAATGCTTTTCCATTGAAAATGATACCTCTCTTTCAGCTCCCCCATTTCTGAGAAGTATAAAATCTTATAATTTATTATTACCAAAGGGGAAAGGTGGGAGGAGGGATAAATTAACAGTTTGGGATTAACACATACACACTGCTATGTATAAAATAGATCATCAACAAGGAACTACTGTATAGCACAGGGAACTACACTCAACATTTTGCAATAACCTATAAGGGGAAATAATCTGAAAAAGAATAGATATTTTTATTGACATCATCTATCAATGACAGTTAAAGTGTAACCTAAGGGAAGCTGGTGGTGAGTGCTTCTGACCCTGAAGACTTCAATCATCTAAAGTTTGGACTCTGCCTACTTCCCAAGGCCCTTAATGAACATATGTGTAGCCGTAGCTTAAAAAATTCCCCAGTTTGGGTTTCGGGGAGACACTGATTTTGAAAAAGCCCTGGTGTTCTCCTTACATGAATGGGACTCTTCCTACTGCTAAAACATGTCTGTCACACCCAGAGGATGGTATACCGTCTGATCGGGAAGAGTTTGGAAAAGGCATCTCATCTCCTCATCTCCTGGTGCTCGGGTTCACCCCTCCAGCGTCTTTACTAACAGTCTCCCCACTTGGAGATGTCAGCACTGTCAACATCCTGTTGCGTACAGTTTGGAATTTGTCCAGAGGATGAAGCGGAAGGATGAGGAACAATGAGAGACAAGTCCTAGGTGTTCAGACAGGCACATGTCACTCTAATTTCCAATCAGGAAGACGAATTGACCAAAGGCTAGGGTTGCCCATGGAAACAGTATAGGGCTTGAGGAAATCCTGCTGCTTTGTGGCCAGTTCCCATAAACACAAGTTGAACAATGGAACTCAGGGGCAGTAAAATTCACAAAACTGCAGAGTTGAAAATATCCATCACTGAAAAATGTCTTGAGGAAAGTCAGAGAAAAGGACTTGTAAGCAAGGGAGAATGGCAGGAAAGGGATTTGAGGAGGTAGAAAGGACTCGCCATTAAGCACAAGAAAAGGAGCTGAACATTGCCAACATTGCAGTTGGCCAAAAAGGGTGTATGCGTTTTTTTCTGTATATATTCAAGAAAAGGGCATACACTTTTTTAGCCAACCAAACAGGTGGGCACTGGAAGTCAATACTACAAAAGATATCACTTCGCATCAGTCAGAAGAGCCATCCTCATAAAGCGTAAACAACAGAAATGCAGGACAGGGCAAGGAGAAGAGGGAGCCCTGTGAGACTTATAGTGGAAATGTATATTGCCAACGGCCATTCTGGAGAAGTGTATTGTGTTTACTAAAGCATCTAAAAAATGAGCTACAGAGCATAGGGCACTTGCACTCATGGGCGTATATCTTGAGAAAAACAAAAATCGAGAGGACACAGGCACCCCAAAGTTTACCCCCTCTCTGTTTAAAAGATCCTCAACTAGGATATAACTTAAATGTCTCTGGAGGGAAAAAATGGGTAGAGATGTGGTACTTAGGTAGAGTGGAATATTATTCAGCCTGGAAATCAATGAAATATGGCCAGTTGTAACAACTCCGGAGGAGTTACGTATGATCTTTCTAAGTGACAGAATTCAAAAAGAAAAAGACACATATCATAAGATATCACTTAAAGGTGGAATCCAAAATGGCTACACATGAAATAAATTACAAAACAAAAACATAGTCAAATATGTAGAAAACACGCATAAGGCTGCTAAACGGGAAAGGTGGGGAGGGGTGAGGCATCACCCAGGAGGTTGAAATTAGCAAAGATACCATTCCAAATACCAAACTGATAATCAACAAGGCCTACACGGTAGCTAAAAGAACTGCACTCAGCACACTCAAGTCACCGGAAAAGAATATATACGACTGGTAAGAATCTGAAAAAGAATTTACTGATGTCTCTCTGTACGTGAATCAAGTGGATGTACAGCAGCAAGAAACAGAGCTTTGAAAATCAGCTGTAACCAATATAGTAATAAATTGAAAAAAATAAATGACAGAGAGACAGAGAAAACCTCTTACAACTTTTCCTCAGGGCCGGTGATGCAACATGGATTGAACACATCTAGACCCACAGCAGGATGAGACATAAGGCTGGAAACTGTTTGCGCTAAGAGAAATGTGAGGTTGGGTGAGGAAATGCACACCCTTTAAAGTAATACTACCTGGTACCCATTCAATGGGTCCCAAATATGCAGGTTCAAGGGATCGTCCTACAGCTAAAACATGCATGGAAAACCCAGAGGACTGTACACCATGTGATCGGGAGATGTGTCTAAAATGCAGCTCATTTATCCTCTCCTGGTGCTCCTGTTCACCATTCCAGCCACGTTACTTAGAATCTCCCCACTTGGAGAATCAGCACATTTCAACTTCTGTTTCACACATTTTGCAAATTGTGAGGAGGATGAACGGGGAACCAATGAGAGAATAGTTGTAGGGGTTTGGACGGGCACATATCACTCTAATTTCCCATTAAGAATAAGAATTGAAAAAAGGCTCAGCCCGCCTCGCCCGAGCCAAAATAGGGCCTGAAGCAATCCTGCGGGTTTGAGGCCAGCTCACAAAAGAGCAACTTAAAAAATGGAGCTCAGGGTCACTGCAATTCACAAACCTGCAGAGTTATAAATGAAAACTAACGTCCAAAAATATGTTGAGGTAAGGCAAAGAAGAGGATCTGAATGCAAGACAGAATTGCAAGAAACAGATTTCAAGAGATAGATTGGACTCGTCTTTAAAGCACATGAAAAGCGGCAGAATTTCGACAATGATGCAGTTGGCCCAAAAGGGCGTATGCGTTTTTTCCTGATTATATCCAGGAAAAAACGCATACGCACTTTATGGGCAACGAAGCAAGCAAGCAATGCAAATGTGCACAACAAAGAAGTCTCATTTCCCACTGGTCAAAAGGGCCATCCTAAAAAATTGTAAAAACCAGAAATGCAGGACAGGCCATGGAGAACAGGGAGCCTTTATACGCTGATGGGCAGTGTGTGAACTGCCGAGAGCCACTCTGGAGAAGTGTATGGTGGTTCCTAAATCATCTAAAAAACAGAGCTACAGAGCATAGGACACTTCCAATCATGGGAGTATATCTAGGGAAATCTAAAAATTAACAAGACACAAGCACACCACAGTTTAGGGCTACTCTGTTTACAAGAACCTCAACTTCAGTATACCTTAAATATCCCAGGAAAGAGAACAATGGATAAAGAAGATGTGGTACTTATGTACAATGGAATATCTCTTCACCATGAAATCAATGTAATAAGGCTAGTAGAAGGATAAAGAGTGGATTTAGGTCCGATAATACTACTTGAAATAAGTCAAACAGAAAAAGAAACATATCATAAGATATCACTTATAGAGGGAGGGTAAATATGGCTGCACAAGAAATGAATTACAGAACAGAACAGTGTCTCACATTTAGAAAACACACTTATTTCAGCTTAAGGGGAAAGGAGAGGTGGGGTGATGCATAAAACCAGAGTTTGAAATTAGCACAGATACCGTTCAATAAACCAAATAGATATTAGACAAGATCTACACCTTGCTCAATGAACTGGCCTCAACACACCCTATACACCGCAGAGAAATATATCTGAGTAATAAGAATCTTAAAACCCATGTATTGATATATCTCCATAAGGGAATCAAGTGTGTGCAGAGTGGCACAAACACAGCAGTGAAAATGAGCTAAACCCCATTATAGAAATAAATTTTAAAAACAAAACGCAGAAACAATGAAAGAGAGAAAAATTCTTACAAAATTCGCTCAGGGGTTGTGATGCAACCTGGATTGACCACATATAAACCCACAGCTGGATAAGACATAAGGCTGGACACTTGGGGCTGAGAGGATTGATGAGCTTTGGTGAGCAACTGCCAAAAGTTTAATGCAATACTTCATGCTACTCATTCCAAGGGTCCCAACACTCCAGGTTGAAGGGAATCTTCCTACAGCTAAACCATGCTTGGGAAACCCAGCGACTGGTATACCATATGATCGGGAAAGGTTTCTAAAACGCACCTCATTTTTCCTCTCCTGGGGCTCCGGATCGACATTCCAGCCGCTTTACCAAAAATATCCCCACATGGAGAGTCAATGCCTTTAAGTTCTGGTATCGCACAGTCTGCAGTTAGTGCGGAGGATGAATGGGAATAGGGGGAACCAGTGAGAAACTAGCTGTAGCGGTTTCAATGGGCACATGTCACTCTAAATTCACATCAGTAAGAAGAATAAACCAAAGGCACAGCAAGGTGCCCCAGAAGAATAATAGGGCCTGAAGGAATCCTGTGGTTATGAGGCAAGATCACAAAAATAAGAGCTGAAAAATGGAGCTAAGGGCCACTGCAATTCAAAAACCTGCAGAGTTATAAAGGCCAACTATTTTCAAAAAATACATTGAGGTAAGGCTATGAAGAGGCATTGAAAGCAAGGCAGAATTGCAGGAAAACGATTTCAGGAGGTAGACTGGAATTGCATTGAAAGCATAGGAAAAGAGGCAGAACGTCCACAATGATTCACTTGGCCAAAAAGGGCGTATGCCTTTTTTCCTGAATTTATTCAGGAAAAAAGGCATACGCCCTTTTTGGCCAACCAAGCAAGCTTGCAAAGGAAATCTGCACTACAATGAAGTCTCACTTCCCCCCGGTCAAAAGGGCCATCTGAAAAAAGTGTAAAATCCAGAAAGGCAGGACAGGCCATGGAGAACTGGGAGCCTTGTTATGCTGATGGGCGGGATGTGTATGGTGTTTCCTGAAACATCTAAAAAACAAAGCAACAGAGCCTAGGGCACTTCCACTTATGGTCCTATAGCTTAGGGAAATTAAAATCAAAAAGACACAGCCACCCCAAAATTTGGGACGCCTCTGTTTACAAGAACCTCGTTAACCGTACAAGTTCAATATCACAGAAAGTGAAAAATGGATAAAGAACTTGTGGTACTTACGCACAATGCAGTATCACTCAGCAATGAAATCTATGTCATCAGGCCCGTAGCAGCATAATGAGTGGATTCAGGTACGATGATTCTAACTGAAATAAGACACACAGAAAAAGAAACATCATAAGATATCACTAATACAAGGAATGTAAACTTGGCTACGCAGGAACTGAATACCAAAACAGAACAGGGTCTCAAATTTAGAAAACCAACTTATGCTTGCTTAAGGGGAAAGATGAGTTGGGGTGCTGCATAAAACCAGAGATTGAAATGAGCACAGATAAAGTTCCTTAAGCCAAATATGGAATAGACAAGAGCTACTCCTTGCTCAACGAAATGGACTCAACACCCCATATTAAACGCCTAAGAATGTACCTGACTAGTAAGTATCTTAAAACCTATGGATTGCTATGTCTCCAAAAGAGAATCAAGCATGTGTACAGGGGCATAAACGCAGCAGTGATAGGATTGGAGAGGTTCGGTGAGCAAATGAAGACCCTTTGAAGTCATATTGCATGGTAGCAATTCCACGGGTCTCAACTCTCCAGGTTTAAGGTATTCTTCCTTCAGCTAAAACATGCATGTGGAACACAGAGTATGATCAACCATGTGAACGGGAGACATGTTCAAATATGTCTCAGTTTTCCTACCCCTGGTACTCGGGTGCAACATTCCAGACGCTTTACTAACACTCTCCCCACTTGGAGAGTCAGCGCCTTTAACCTCCTGTTTGGCCCAATTTGCAATTTCTGCGGAAGATGAACAGAAATAGGGAGAACCAATGAGAGACTAGCTGGAGGTGTCTGGACGGGCAAATTTAACTCTCATTTCCCACCAGGAAGAGGAAATAACCAAAGGCTCAGCATGCCGTGCCAGAACCAGATTAGGGCCTGAAGCCATCCTGCGGTGTTGCGGCCAGCTCACAAGAAAGCGAGTTGAAGAAAGGAGCTCAGGGGCACTGTAATTCACAAACCTGCAGAGTTATAAATGACAGCTATCGTCCATAAATATACTGAAGTAAGGCTGCCAAGAGGACTTGAAAGCGGGGCAGAATTGCAGGAAACCGATTTCAGGAGGTAGACTGGAATTGCATTGAAAGCATAGGAAAAGAGGCAGAACGTCCACAATGATGCACTTGGCCAAAAAGGGCGTATGCGTTTTTTCCTGAATATATTCAGGAAAAAACGCATACGCCCTTTTTGGCCAACCAAGCAAGCTTGCAAAGGAAATCTGCACTACAATGAAGTCTCACTTCCCCCCGGTCAAAAGGGCCATCTGAAAAAAGTGTAAAATCCAGAAAGGCAGGACAGGCCATGGAGAACTGGGAGCCTTGTTATGCTGATGGGCGGGATGTAAATTGCCAACAGACACTCGGGAGAAGTGTATGGTGTTTCCTGAAACATCTAAAAAACAAAGCAACAGAGCCTAGGGCACTTCCACTTATGGTCCTATAGCTTAGGGAAATTAAAATCAAAAAGACACAGCCACCCCAAAGTTTGGGACGCCTCTGTTTACAAGAACCTCGTTTACCGTACAAGTTCAACATCGCAGAAAGTGAAAAATGGATAAAGAAGTTGTGGTATTTACTTACAAAGCAATATCACTCAGCAATGAAATCTATGTCATCAGGCCCTTAGCAGCACAATGAGTGGATTCAGGTATGATGATTCTAACTGAAATAAGTCACACAGAAAAAGAAACATCATAAGATATCAGTAATACACAGAATGTAAACTTGGCTACACAGGAACTGAATTACAGAACAGAACAGGGTCTCAAATTTAGAAAACCAACTTATGCTTGCATAAGGGGAAAGGTGAGTTGGGGTGCTGCATAAAACCAGAGATTGAAATGAGCACAGATAAAGTTCCTTAAGCCAAATATGGAATAGACAAGAGCTACTCCTTGCTCAACGAAATGGACTCAACACCGCATATTAAACGCCTAAGAATGTACCTGACTAGTAAGTATCTTAAAACCTATGGATTGCTATGTCTCCGAAAGAGAATGAAGCATGTGTACAGGGGCATGAACACAGCAGTGATAGGATTGGAGAGGTTCGGTGAGCAAATGAAGACCCTTTGAAGTCATATTGCATGGTACCCATTCCACGGGTTTCAACTACCCAGGTTTAAGGTATTCTTCCTTCAGCTAAAACATGCATGTGGAACCTAGAGTATGATCAACCATGTGATCGGGAGATGTGTTCAAATATGTCTCAGTTTTCGTACCCTGGTACTCGGGTGCAACATTCCAGACGCTTTACTAACACCCTCCCGACTTGGAGAGTTAGTCCCTTTAACCTCCTGTTTGGCCCAGTTTGCAATTTCTGCGGAAGATGAACAGGAATAGCGAGAACTAATGAGAGACTAGCTGGAGGTGTCTGGACGGGCAAATTTAACTCTCATTTCCCACCAGGAAGAGGAATTAACCAAAGGCTCAGCGTGCCATGCCGGAACCAGATTAGGGCCTGAAGCCATCCTGCGGTGTTGCGGCCAGCTCAAAAGAAAGCGAGTTGAAGAAAGGAGCTCAGGGGCACTGTAATTCACAAACCTGCAGAGTTATAAATGACAGCTATCGTCCAAAAATATACTGAAGTAAGGCTGCCAAGAGGACTTGAAAGCGGGGCAGAATTGCAGGAAACCGATTTCAGGAGGTAGACTGGAATTGCATTGAAAGCATAGGAAAAGAGGCAGAACGTCCACAATGATGCACTTGGCCAAAAAGGGCGTATGCGTTTTTTCCTGAATATATTCAGGAAAAAACGCATACGCCCTTTTTGGCCAACCAAGCAAACTTGCAAAGGAAATCTGCACTACAATGAAGTCTCACTTCCCCCCGGTCAAAAGGGCCATCTGAAAAAAGTGTAAAATCCAGAAAGGCAGGACAGGCCATGGAGAACTAGGAGCCTTGTTATGCTGATGGGCGGGGTGTAAATTGCCAACAGACACTCGGGAGAAGTGTATGGTGTTTCCTGAAACATCTAAAAAACAAAGCAACAGAGCCTAGGGCACTTCCACTTATGGTCCTATAGCTTAGGGAAATTAAAATCAAAAAGACACAGCCACCCCAAAGTTTGGGACTGCTCTGTTTACAAGAACCTCGTTTACGGTACAAGTTCAATATCGTAGAAAGTGAAAAATGGATAAAGAAGTTGTGGTACTTACGTACAATGCAATATCACTCAGCAATGAAATCTATGTCATCAGGCCCGTAGCAACATAATGAGTGGATTCAGGTATGATGATTCTAACTGAAATAAGTCACACAGAAAAAGAAACATCATAAGATATCACTAATACACGGAGTGTAAACTTGGCTACACAGGAACTGAATTACAAAACAGAACAGGGTCTCAAATTTAGAAAACCAACTTATGCTTGCTTAAGGGGAAAGGTGAGTTGGGGTGCTGCATAAAACCAGACATTGAAATGAGCACAGATAAAGTTCCTTAAGCCAAATATGTAATAGACAAGAGCTACTCCTTGCTCAACGAAATGGACTCAACACCCCATATTAAACGCCTAAGAATGTACCTGACTAGTAAGTATCTTAAAACCTATGGATTGCTATATCTCCAAAAGAGAATCAAGCGTGTGTCCAGGGGCATAAATGCAGCAATGATAGGATTGGAGAGGTTCGGTGAGCAAACGAAGACCCTTTTAAGTCATATTGCATGGTACCCATTCCACGGGTTTCAACTCTCCAGGTTTCAGGGATTCTTCCTTCAGCTAAAACATGCATGTGGAACCCAGAGTATGATCCACCGTGTGATCGGGAGACGTGTTCAAATATGTCTCAGATTTCGTCCCCTGGTACTCGGGTGCAACATTCCAGACGCTTTACTAACACTCTCCCGACTTGGAGAGTCAGTGCCTTTAACCTCCTGTTTGGCCCAGTTTGCAATTTCTGCGGAAGATGAACAGGAATAGGGAGAACCAATGAAAGACTAGCTGGAGGTGTCTGGACGGGCAAATTTAACTCTCATTTCCCACCAGGAAGAGGAATTAACCAAGGGCTCAGCATGTCGTGCCGGAACCAGATTAGGGCCTGAAGCAATCCTGCGGTGTTGCGGCCAGCTCACAAGAAAGCGAGTAGAAGAAAGGAGCTCAGGTGCACTGTAATTCACAAACCTGCAGACTTATAAATGACAGCTATCGTCCAAAAATATACTGAAGTAAGGTTGCCAAGAGGACTTGAAAGCGGGGAAGAATTGCAGGAAACCGATTTCAGGAGGTAGACTGGAATTGCATTGAAAGCATAGGAAAAGAGGCAGAACGTCCACAATGATGCACTTGGCCAAAAAGGGCGTATGCGTTTTTTCCTGAATCAGGAAAAAACGCATACGCCCTTTTTGGCCAACCAAGCAAGCTTGCAAAGGAAATCTGCACTACAATGAAGTCTCACTTCCCCCCGGTCAAAAGGGCCATCTGAGAAAAGTGTAAAATCCAGAAAGGCAAGACAGGCCATGGAGAACTGGGAGCCTTGTTATGCTGATGGGCGGGATGTAAATTGCCAACAGACACTCGGGAGAAGTGTATGGTGTTTCCTGAAACATCTAAAAAACAAAGCAACAGAGCCTAGGGCACTTCCACTTATGGTCCTATAGCTTAGGGAAATTAAAATCAAAAAGACACAGCCACCCCACAGTTTGGGACAGCTCTGTTTACAAGAACCTCGTTTACGGTACAAGTTCAATATCGCAGAAAGTGAAAAATGGATAAAGAAGTTGTGGTACTTATGTACAATGCAAAATCACTCAGCCATGAAATCTATGTCATCAGGCCCATAGCAGCATAATGAGTGGATTCAGGTATGATGATTCTAACTGAAATATGTCACACAGAAAAAGAAACATCATAAGATATCACTAATACACGGAATGTGAACTTGGCTACACATGAACTGAATTACAAAACAGAACAGGGTCTCAAGTTTAGAAAACCAACTTATGCTTCCTTAAGGGGGAAAGTGAGTTGGGGTGCTGCATAAAACCAGAGTTTGAAATTAGCACAGATACCATTCAATAAGCCAAATATGTAATAGACAAGACCTACCCCTTGCTCAACAAAATGGACTCAACAATGAGGTATCACCTCACACCTGATAGAATGGGCATCATGAGAAAGTCTACAAACAAAAATGCTGGAAAGGGTGTGGAGAAAAGGAACCCTCTTCCACTATTGTTGGGAATATAAATTGATACAGTCACTACGGAGAACAATATGGAGTTTCTTAAGAAACTAACAATAGAATTACCGTATGATACAGCAATCCCAGTACTGGACATATATCCAGACAAAACCATAAATCAAAACGAGACATTCACCGCAATGTTCATTGCATCACTATTTACAATATCGAGGTAATGGAAGCAACCTAAATGCCCACAGACAGACGAATGCATAAAGCTGTGGTACATATATAAAATGGAATATTACTAAGCCATGAAAAGGAATGAAATTGGGTCATTTGTAGAGACGTCGATGGATCTAGAGACTGTCATACAGAGTGAAGTAAGTCAGAAAGAGAAAAACAAATCTTGTATATTCATGCATATATGTGGAACCTAGAAAAACTGTACAGATTAACCATTTTGCAAGGCATAAATAGAGCAACAGATGTAGACAACAAATGTATGGACAACAAGGGGGGAAAGCTGTTGGGGGGGTGGTGGTGGGAGGAGTTGAGAGACTGGGATTGGCATGTATACATTTATATGTATAAAATAGATAACCAATAAGAACCTGCTGTATAAAAATATAAAATAAAATTCAAAATTAAAAAGAAATAAAATTTAAAAAATAAAACAGAAAAAACAATTATTCCCTTCACATACATGTATTTATATGAATAAATTATTTCCATGCTTATATCTGTAAATACAAAAAAGAGGAATAAAATCTACCTTGAACCAAAAACGAAAAAGAGAAAAAAAACACAGAACCCACCAGTTCCACAGAGGAAAACCGTATCAGGGCACTTGCTCCAGTTGTAAACAATTCTGAAGTTGGCCAGTGGTGGGGAATCGTCTCCCATTCAGCCAGCAGCCCCCACGCAACAAGCGTCCTCATTGCAAAGCTGGGGCACCGTGCCGAGGCATCTGTGAGTAAACGTGAGCTGAGCCCCAGGCCAGTTGCTGCTGAACTATTCCCACCCGTCCCAGGTAAAACACCTGAATATATACAAGGACTTGAAAGCCTAGAGGAAGGGCCATAGAGCCACACGAGTGACAGCATGCCGGCCGACTTGGTGCCTGCAGGCCAGCCAGGATGGTCCTGGCCCTGGGTGCTCTTCTGGAAGATTTCCATTACCCTGACTGAGATACCCGTCCTGTCCCTGCCCCCACTGCTTTTTTCCTTCCTCACCTCTGCCCAGGGAGAAATTCCAGCAGCAGGTATGGGTGACACATCCTCTTCTTTAGCAGGTGGCAGCCTGGCAACTGCTGCAGAAAGTCCAGCAGAGCCCCACTCACACTGGGCCACCCACAAAGCCGTGGCCTCTCACTCCCTCCCACCAGCCCAGCCCCGAGACTGCTGACAGGGCAGAGAAAATGGCGTCAGGCACGGCTGCAGGGGCTCTTGCTGCCTGGAGTGGTATTTATATTGATCTCAACCCAGGCACACCTGGGGAGGGCTGGCCCGCACGGTAAGGCTGCCCAGGTCAGCCAATCATCACCCCTCAGGGGCTCACAGTTGCAGAAAATGGAACTTGCTGAACCGGCCAGGTCCAAGGAACAGGTGTGGGCTCCTGAGAGTCAGGATAGACAAGGGGCTGCAGCTTTGGCTTGTTTTCTAATCATTTTATCTGGCCCATGAGTGGGAGACAACTTCAAGAAAACCCTCTCCTTATGAGAGGAACCCAGGAGTCAGGGAGAGGAGGGGTGGGTGGTGGTTGGAGACAGAGGCCTGGTGCCCCGGGTGCAGTGGAAGTCTCTGGAAGACCAGGTGGAGGGAGGCCGCACAGAGTGATGCCCAGGGTCACAGACCTGTCGCAGCTGCTGTTTGTTAGTTCAAGTCCTGCTCTGAGGTGCTCTGTGCCAGCTCTGAGCGACAGGTGAGCTGGGGGTGCTCTGCAATGAGGGCTATGTGCACGGTTCCTGTGTGCCCAGCCCTGCCATGGTACCTGCAAGGGTAGCTCTGTATCCTGGGAAGGGCCTGACCACGAGAGCCCCGTGGGCTGGGGTGGGGGTGGGGTACCTGCCCAGGTGAGCTCCATATTCTGGGATTGGTCTGACCACGAGAGCCCCATGGGCTGCTGGGGACCTGGTAAAGGATGTCAGGACAGTCAGTGAAGCCACCGAGGATATACCTCCAGTTGCTCCTAATTCCTACACCCTGCTGGTCATTCTACCAACCACCAGGACATGGTATTCTGTATTAGTCTTCAATGATGCCTTCTTTTGTATTCCATTAGTCCCAGAGTCACAAGAAATTTTGGCTTGTGAGTGGCAGGACTCAACATACAACTAAAACAATACTTCCGGGCCGTCTTGCCCCAAGGGTGCAAAAATTCCCACACCATCTTTGGGGAAAGCTTAGCTAAAGACCTAAAAGTTCTACCTCTGGAAAAGGAAACCCTCCTTCAGTACGCAG
Organism: Pseudorca crassidens; assembly: GCF_039906515.1. Lineage (NCBI taxonomy): Eukaryota > Metazoa > Chordata > Mammalia > Artiodactyla > Delphinidae > Pseudorca > Pseudorca crassidens. The sequence continues at coordinate 4,189 of NW_027135966.1, read as the reverse complement.
ATGACATTCTGATCGCCAGCCCTACTAAGGAGGCCTCTGAACTACCAAGCCAATAAAGGATAGAAGTTGTCCAAGAAAAAGCTCAAATATCACAGACTGCGGTGACCTGCCTGGGCTTCATTCTCACAGAAGGTCGGAGAAGCCCATCCCAGGAAAGGGAAGAAACCATTTGCAGCCTTACCCCTTTCTAAAACTAGAAGACAGCTTAGGGGTTCCTGGGGAGGCCAGGGTTTGCTGCTTCTGGATCCCTAACTACAGTCTACTAGCTGGGCCTCTATATGAAACACTGAAAGGAAAAGATGATGATCCTTTTGAATAGAATCCAGAAGTGGCCTTTCAAGAATGGAAAGAGCAGTCAATTCAGACCCTTGCCCTGGAACTCCCTAATTTAGCTAAACCCTTTGACCTTTACATTCCCGGTGAAAGGTGAATCGCCATTGGAGAATTAGTGCAAAAACTGGGACCACTTGAAATGGAACAATGCAAGAATGCCATCCAGGTAGGATAAACTACGGTCACCAAGGGGCTTGGCCCACTGCCGCATCTGGCCAAGATACTGGCGGTATCTAAAAACCTGGAAATCAGCAGCCCAAAAGGCCACCTCCTTCCTAAGGGAAAAGGACCCCACGTGGTGATCCTAACCACCAACGATGCCCTGAAGTTGCAGGGTTCGCTCCGTGGGCACACCGACCTCGAGTGAGGAGGCCCTCCAACTCCAACATCCAGAGAGATAACCGGGGGCAACAGGGCACCATGACGACTCGTGTGAACATCACTTGACCTGGAGTTTCTCTCATAAAACAATAAGAGTGTGTCCCAAAAGAGTAGACTACTGCTTGCAGGACTTACTGCACCCAGAGGGGAGCTAATAATCTTGGCGGGGGAACCGTATATCACACTGTCACCATAGAAAAGCCTACAGACACCGTGATGATGGTGGCCAATAAGACCGGCTGGACTCCTGTTTACTTCAAAAGGCTGTTGACTCAGTGGTCATCATGGTCCTTGATCACCACTGACCCTGGACTGTCTGGGAGTTGAGCGGGCAGGGCTCTGACACCTGGTGCTGTTTGTACGTTAATTCAGGGGCCTAATTGAAGAAAGCGCAGACTACTGGTCAGAGCATCTAGGCTGGCAGAAACGGTCAGCCTAAGGTGGCCGAACAAATGTGGGGCGGGGTGAAACCGGCCCCCACAGCGTCTCTGCACATCTCTTTCCTGGACCCTTAAAGGTCATTAGAATCTATAACACTTCCAATGCTGGTGCTCAGGTGGACGAGCAGGGAGGCAGGGGGCCTGGGGACAATCAACGTCACCTGGAGGCTGCTGGGGAGAAGCTCTGACCCTCGCCCCCGGGTATTAGGGCTCCCAACTCAGCACTCAGCAGTTACAGAAGAAGTGTCTGCACCCTCAGCACTCCAAGAATGAGGAACGGGACAAAAGGCAGAGGAGGGGTTTGTCCCCAGCAAAGCCCATTAAAAATCCCTGGGAGATAAAAATAGAATCTGGGCAATAAAGTCAAGTCTAACCTTTTTTATCCTTTGTGCTTTGTCTAATTTCACGTGCTCCTAGGGTCCCGCATGCAGAGGTTCCACACCCGGCACTTCAGACCAGATTTCCTAGTGCAGAATGGCTGGGTCGACACCTCAGCTCCTGGGGCCCAGTGCAGACTCCGCGATATAGAGCCTGAGCTGCAGCCAACCTGGCCCTCGAGAGCTCCGCCCCCTCCCTCCCACTGACTCTGACAGGATCTCTACACAGCAGCCCAGCCCACAGCCCACGGGGTAGTGCATGCTCTCACCTCTCCATTCTCTGATCAAAATATAAAGTTTCCTTTGCTTGTGAACCAAACTCAGTCTCGATCTGTTGGCCCCAATGACACTGGGCAGGGGGACACTTGTTGGGGTCCACTCTGGAGGATCAGTAACAGAAATTGAGACTATTGTAACCTCAATGAACAGATGTGTGAGCCAAACTGTAGTTAACATAGAACAGTGTATAAGGCTCGGGTAAAATAAGATGTTTCTAACACTTCCATTTGATATTTCCATCACTTTATTATAAGCAAGTTCAGTGAAAAGGTTTGTCTTATTTGTCAGGTCAATATTAGAGAAACGAAGTGATTTCTTTCCAAGGATGTACATCTAATAATCTTGGTTAAAGCTTCAATCTTGTTTTAAATGCTTTTCCATTGAAAATGATACCTCTCTTTCAGCTCCCCCATTTCTGAGAAGTATAAAATCTTATAATTTATTATTACCAAAGGGGAAAGGTGGGAGGAGGGATAAATTAACAGTTTGGGATTAACACATACACACTGCTATGTATAAAATAGATCATCAACAAGGAACTACTGTATAGCACAGGGAACTACACTCAACATTTTGCAATAACCTATAAGGGGAAATAATCTGAAAAAGAATAGATATTTTTATTGACATCATCTATCAATGACAGTTAAAGTGTAACCTAAGGGAAGCTGGTGGTGAGTGCTTCTGACCCTGAAGACTTCAATCATCTAAAGTTTGGACTCTGCCTACTTCCCAAGGCCCTTAATGAACATATGTGTAGCCGTAGCTTAAAAAATTCCCCAGTTTGGGTTTTGGGGAGACACTGATTTTGAAAAAGCCCTGGTGTTCTCCTTACATGAATGGGACTCTTCCTACTGCTAAAACATGTCTGTCACACCCAGAGGATGGTATACCGTCTGATCGGGAAGAGTTTGGAAAAGGCATCTCATCTCCTCATCTCCTGGTGCTCGGGTTCACCCCTCCAGCGTCTTTACTAACAGTCTCCCCACTTGGAGATGTCAGCACTGTCAACATCCTGTTGCGTACAGTTTGGAATTTGTCCAGAGGATGAAGCGGAAGGATGAGGAACAATGAGAGACAAGTCCTAGGTGTTCAGACAGGCACATGTCACTCTAATTTCCAATCAGGAAGACGAATTGACCAAAGGCTAGGGTTGCCCATGGAAACAGTATAGGGCTTGAGGAAATCCCGCTGCTTTGTGGCCAGTTCCCATAAACACAAGTTGAACAATGGAACTCAGGGGCAGTAAAATTCACAAAACTGCAGAGTTGAAAATATCCATCACTGAAAAATGTCTTGAGGAAAGTCAGAGAAAAGGACTTGTAAGCAAGGGAGAATGGCAGGAAAGGGATTTGAGGAGGTAGAAAGGACTCGCCATTAAGCACAAGAAAAGGAGCTGAACATTGCCAACATTGCAGTTGGCCAAAAAGGGTGTATGCGTTTTTTTCTGTATATATTCAAGAAAAGGGCATACACTTTTTTAGCCAACCAAACAGGTGGGCACTGGAAGTCAATACTACAAAAGATATCACTTCGCATCAGTCAGAAGAGCCATCCTCATAAAGCGTAAACAACAGAAATGCAGGACAGGGCAAGGAGAAGAGGGAGCCCTGTGAGACTTATAGTGGAAATGTATATTGCCAACGGCCATTCTGGAGAAGTGTATTGTGTTTACTAAAGCATCTAAAAAATGAGCTACAGAGCATAGGGCACTTGCACTCATGGGCGTATATCTTGAGAAAAACAAAAATCGAGAGGACACAGGCACCCCAAAGTTTACCCCCTCTCTGTTTAAAAGATCCTCAACTAGGATATAACTTAAATGTCTCTGGAGGGAAAAAATGGGTAGAGATGTGGTACTTAGGTAGAGTGGAATATTATTCAGCCTGGAAATCAATGAAATATGGCCAGTTGTAACAACTCCGGAGGAGTTACGTATGATCTTTCTAAGTGACAGAATTCAAAAAGAAAAAGACACATATCATAAGATATCACTTAAAGGTGGAATCCAAAATGGCTACACATGAAATAAATTACAAAACAAAAACATAGTCAAATATGTAGAAAACACGCATAAGGCTGCTAAACGGGAAAGGTGGGGAGGGGTGAGGCATCACCCAGGAGGTTGAAATTAGCAAAGATACCATTCCAAATACCAAACTGATAATCAACAAGGCCTACACGGTAGCTAAAAGAACTGCACTCAGCACACTCAAGTCACCGGAAAAGAATATATACGACTGGTAAGAATCTGAAAAAGAATTTACTGATGTCTCTCTGTACGTGAATCAAGTGGATGTACAGCAGCAAGAAACAGAGCTTTGAAAATCAGCTGTAACCAATATAGTAATAAATTGAAAAAAATAAATGACAGAGAGA